>NC_090448.1:1069612859-1069913428 GCF_031143425.1 Pleurodeles waltl
GCCCGGACCACAGGTTGGGAACCACTGTAATACATGTTTAGAGAGAAGCATACACAATGTGACACTATTCAGCAGTACTAAAGTCAGTAAAGCAAAATAAGAATTAGTGGAGGGACTCTACAAAATTGATATCCTTTTATAGGGTCACATTTTGCATTGCTACTTTTTCAGTGATTTAATTATGTATTTTAAGTTTTAATTAATAGACTACATTATAAGAGTTTATAGGTTTTTTTCCCAAAACACAAGTAACATTAAAAAAGTAATATATATGTCAGTCAACTAATAAAAGCCCACATCTAGAACCTATCTGTTGTTTGCTGGATCTATATGAACAACTAACAACCAGAGAGGGAAGGTTTCCAATAAAATCCTTCCAAAATTCAACACCTGGGTATGGACTATTACATTCATGAAAATGCAACCAAATAAATGTGCAATGCTCTCACCATCCACAAAGTGTATTTACAACCCAAATACCCATACATATTCAAATGGAGCAAACCTTTATATCAAATTAATATTTATCTTTTCCTCCTTCCAAGTTTCCAAATCTATTTTCAAGCCAATGTTGTTCACTAAAACAGCATAAAGGCTATCTGTTATGATACCAAAAATACAAACAATAACTATTGATTTGGAACTGCAGTAACTCATTGTATGGGCACATTTAAATGACAAAGTTGGATTTTTTCCAGAGAGTTTGCTTCCTACACTCAACACTGTGATACTGTGATTTTGGCACATGATATGGAACAAATAGCTGATGCAAAATACAACTGTCAAGGTCAGAGACTTCTAATGAAGAGCCTAACAATTATTTTGAGAATTAGAATAGTGCCAGATTGGCATATATCACTCAATGCAGTAAGTTAAATGCCTGTGACAGGGGATGGTGTGTGCTAGATAATTGCAGAATTCACATGCAGTTGGCAATGAAGCTGTTCCATGTATTTTCTGAATGCATTTAAACTGTAAAATATGTTAACAAGATCTTTACCAATAAGTCACAACTACCTAGGATTTTAAATGTTTTGTGTGGATCAATCAATCAATCAATCTAACAAATTTGTTAAGCGCACCACTCACCTGGTAGGGTCTCAAGACACTGGGGGGAGGGGGAGAGTTACTGCTCGAAGAGACATGTTTTAGGTGCTTTCCGAAGGTTAGGAGGTCCTGGGAGGGGGGGGGGGATAAAACATTTGCTGAAATGACCCACATGTAACCTTCATGTTAGAGAGTTGAAGCTGAACAGATGTAATTTAACATTTCTTTCCTCTGCAGTAGCTACAGTGTGTAACACAGAGTTGGGTAATAATGGCTCTTCTCATTAACTTTTATATAATACATTGATAGAATATGTTGAACTACTGCCACAATCAACTCAGAATTTGTGGTGAACCACAATTTGTTTCATGACTGTCATTAGTAGTATTAACACTGTATTAACACCTATATTTTCCTTTCAGTTTACAGGTTTGAAAGCAGGAAGAGACAACTTGCCTTTAATTATTAATTCACATTAATATAACATCAAATGAACAATATATTGAACATGAAAATGGTTTGACATTGAAAATATAATAATACTCTTTCTTGCTCATTTAGTTCAGTCGTACATCCTGCTGTTCAAAATAGAATATCAGTTTAAATTAAATTAATATCTACTATAAAATAGAATGTCCCTTAAATATCAAATTTACACCAATCTATGCATAAAAAAGAAGTGGGTTAGCAGTTTTTTGGGTTGAGCTGTATGTTCCCTTGATTCCACAAATTATGATGTTGTGCTCTCAGAACTAGATGCTTTTCAACATTGGTGAAGCTTGCTTTGGCCAGTTTGGTAAGATTCTTTTAAAGATTTGTCAAGACTTTGAACTTTACAAAGTTATCAAATGTAAAATTCCATTAAAGCTAGGTTTTGTTGGCCAAAAAACAGTTAAAACACACATTTAGCAAAAGTATTCTCCCTCAAAAAAACATTGAGGGAAAATCACTGCAGCTTACTTCACACAAACCTTCATCCACAGGCAGTGGTGCACAAAGTTAAGAATTCTGCAATTGTGTGAAGTTTTGGAGCATTTTAAATTTGGAATTCCAAATAGCTGGAATTATACATTGGTTGCATCATTTTAGTTTTGCACAACCCTTCCCAGTACCCGTTAGACATAACTGGCTTCCAGGCTGACCTCCAAACATGTTGATTGCTCTGTATCCTATTCAGAGTTCCTTCCTTTACTTAGAAAATATCAGGTTTTGAACTTCTTCCCAAATAGTTTTTATTATCTAATTTAACCTGCATCTAGTTCTTAATAATTTTCTATAAGAGCTCTTGCTACTCTTTAGATCATTAAGGAATATACATTTGCATTTTCTTCTGAAGAAAAATGGGCAATAAGTTACTACCTGGTGACAGACCAATGATGTAGGAATAACAACAGTTAATATATGCTCTAATAGAATTAAATATAAACTTTATTTAAATGCATATATTTGGTGGTCTCTAAAACCATATCATTTCATGTCACATTCAAATAATATAAGATATTTCTAATCCAGGAGTAGGAGATATTCCTGAACTCTCTTGAAATGCAAGTAAGACCACTTTATCAATTTCAAAATTCAAATTGTTTTTACAACATAGAGGCTCATGCTCCCAAAAAACTTTTTTCTTTTTTTTTTAAAGTCTTTTAGATTACATGTATAGGAAGATTTTGGCATGCTAAATGTGCTTGTTTAGAGTGACAACCACATTAATTAGAGTTAGTAGAGTCTCCAAAGCAGTAAAAACAACTTTCTTCACTTGGCATTTTATTGCTTAGGAATGTTTTTTTCATATATATTATCATTTTCCTGATGTTGTAAATTAAGATTTCTAAGTTCACAAGACTGTAGTCAATTTTCCAGAGTAAAGCTCAATCATAAATTGATGGATAATTGTGCATTTCAAGATATAAACAAAGAAATACTCATATATAATGGCATGAAATAAGATTGATTTTTTAAGTAAGCAGATGAACCCCGAACATTCTGATCTGTAATTCTAAAGTCAATGGTAGTTTAAATATGTGTGGAATGCAGAGAAGTGCTAAACTATATGTGATGAGAAAATGCACTCTGAATATATGTTTTAACAGTTTCCTGGAGTATTTTTTATGAATTATTTCAGGAAATGAATTATGAATTGGGATGGGTCGTAGTCCTCCACAAGCAATAAAGTCACTAACCTGTTGGGTCCATATAAAGATTTCATCAATTTAAACATGAGTTCTACCCCTGGTAGCATGTGTACAGAGCAGACAAGTCTAATTTAGAGAAAATATCTAAAGCATTTACCAGTAAAAAATAGGATAACATTTAGTAAACAAAATGGCACCAAAATGACAGAAATACAATAAGGAGAACCACAAATCTGATTTTTTAAGGATTTAAGGCAAAACAACCCAAGAAAAAGTAAAGTTGTAATCTGACATCACTGTTAGCGATTGGCCAGGACCAGGGCACGATTTCAGGCTGACAGCAGTGGGGCGCCATTCAGATGCACCACTCTGGTTTGACCCAGTCAAAGATTTGACCTCCAAACTTAGGGCCTGATTTAGAGTTTGGTGGAGGGAGTTGCTCCGTCACAAACATGAATGATTTCCCTTCTGCTGTATCACAGTTTCATCATAGCCTTCGGAACTAGTAATACCACGGACTAGATATCCGTCACGTTTGTGATGGAGTAACCCCTCAGTCAAACTCTAATTCAGGCCCATAGTCTCTAAAATGGCAGTTGAAATCCTTCTGCAGTGCAGGGTGCAGGCTGTGTCCGAGAAAGTCCTATCAAATCCTGATAGCTCTTGGACAGGGTCCCACTGAAGCCATTGGTTTTGGTGGGAAACATTCAGAGTGGAAAGGTTTCAGTTTACACACACAGAAAAAATCTTCTGCAGTCTGGATACATTTTGAGCCTTCGGATGGTGAAAATTTCTATGTTCAGGCTTAGGCCACCACCATCATACCAGTGGCGTTCCACTGAGCGTATTACAATGTTCCTGTCGGGCTGACCGGCAGTAACATTGTATTATGTGTTAACAGTGCTACGATAATGGCCTTGGCTGCTTTAAGGGATCAGAGGCCAATATTCTAGCAAAGCAGCACCATCAGAATGTGCCCTGTCTGCAGTGCCTTCAGCGCCCATTCCGTGGTGCTGGGCAGAGGGCTCTTTAACATAAGCATGAGCAGTGCAGGGCCCCCCGTGGCCTCCAGCACTGACCTTCCACCAGCCTTTCCATGGAAGGGCCCCTGCCATGGAAAGGCTGGCTGAAAGCTTAGTTGCCCTGGCTGAGTACAATTCTGACCTCCACCATGTTCCAGGTAGGGAAGGTGGTCCCCTGGGGGGCCCCGTCTTCCAGGGTTATAATGTGGCAGTCTGACCGTCAGCGCAAGGCTGGCCGACTTTGGATCACCAGCCTCATAATGAGGCCCTAAGTCTCTTTTTGGAGTTCCGAATCCTCCAGCGTGGCAACTGTGCAAGCAGTGTCCAATGATAAATACCACTAGGTTATATACCTTCTCTCTGAGAACCAGCTGAAATGGATTTGCTGCTGTGGAGAAGCTCCAAGTGGGAGAAATCTGTTTCCTAATCCCAGTAAAGTCATGTCTTAGCTGGATCAGCTTGGTGATTGATCCTTTTTGGCTGTTTGACGTGATAATTTGTCTAAGCAGCACATCTTTACAGAGATTTAGGAGAAATCCAATTAGACAAAGCCAAGAATTCTGGGACCTCTGGAATAGCACTTAGGGGTTAGCCATCATTCCTACAGAGACCACCAGCAGTGCCCAGGTCTAAAGACAACTGGTTGGGTAGGCAGTTCAGGAATAAGGTCTCTTGCAGCCTGTGTTTCCTTGTTGCCACACAGGAGGTCAGGCAAGTGACATGTGCAGTCCACTTCTTTGCCCTGGGTACAAGTGGGAGCTGGACTAGCCCTTCAGATCCCCTCACAGGCCTCAAACAGCAGGTGCTGTCATTCTTCTGTTCTTCTACGGCTACAGAAAGTGTTCTGAGGAGGTTGCCTAGGGATGCCATGTGTATGACATTATCTAGTGGGTGGGGATGGCTCCTCCCTACCAATAGGTTAAAAGTTCTCAGAGGATACTCTACCTACTTCAATCCCACAATACAACTTACTCCTAGAATCCAAGATTGGCAAAACATACCTCCCTTGTGCAGTCTGTGGGTTGTGGAGCCAGTATGGCTAGGGGAACAAGGGATTGACTTCTCCAGGTATCTGCTTTCATTTACTCATGGAATGACATGCCTTTTATAGTTTAATGATGGTGCTAGATCCACCCTCACTGGTCTTCTTTCAAGTTGAAGGAAAATTCCTCCCCATACCCAGACCATTGTTTCTGCTCTGGGAGGAGTTTTCATACCCCAACAGGTCAACCACTGCCAGGGCAACTCCTAACACCCTAATGCAAATTAGCTTCCAGGAGCATAAGGCAAGGAAAAGATAACTTTCTGAATGTTATTTTTCCTAAAAATATTTTGTTAGAATTGGGGTTACTGGTTAACTGGGTTGTGAGCCCTAGTCAAACAGCAACCACAATCATAGTCAGGGTAAGGCATAAGCAAACCCCAAGTTAACCTGTGATCCCCCCTGGTAGCCTGGCACAGAGCAGTCAGGCTTAACTTAGAGGCAATGACAAGTATTTGTGGAACACCTCAAAGAGTAAAACACTGAGAAGACCAACATCAATCCAATAAGTAGAACTGCAGTTATTCATTTTGTAAGAATAAATTGTAACATAGCACCCAAAAGCATAAAGAGGCAATCTTGTCTATCTGGTTATGCTGGACCGGGTCAAAGTCAAAAGTTCAGACCAACTGTGCTGGGATTATGGGTTGGGTACAGTCCCAGATTACTCCAGCTGAAGTTTTGCCCTCTTAGGTTTTGTGCCAACTGTCTCCTTCATGTTGAAGTAGGGCGCAAGGAGCATGGAGAGCGTTTCAGGCAGCAGTTGACGTTGCAGGAACAGAAGGTCAGGCTGGAGCTTTGTATTTGAGGTCCCTTATGGGCTGTTGATGGTGCTGGCAGGGGCTCATGCTGGATTTGGATGCAATCATGATGGTCAGGGTCTCACTGATAGGGGTCTAGGAGCTGTTGGAGAACCTTTTATGTCCCGGAGGCTCAGATCAGGAGGCCAGCAGACTAGCCCTTTAAGTCTCTCTGGGGTCCTGGGCTCAAGAGGAAGTTGCACATCCCGTTATTCCCCATGCAACAGAGCAGCATGCAGAAGGTTAGCAAAACAGGGCTGAAATTCCTTTAGAACAGCATTCCAGCAGAGTGACAGTCCTTGTAGCAGCACAACAGTCCTTCTTCCTGGCAGAGCATCCACAATTCTAGCACTGTACTGAAGAGTTGTTGACTGAGTTCCTTCTTTTACACACAGTTGTGCCTTTGAGGTCAGGAGAAGCTTCTAGAGGCATGTCTTTGAAGTGCAGAAATGCCCTCCTTCCTTGCCCTGGCTCCAGACAAGCTACAGGGGTAGGCAGCCCTTTGTGTGGAGACAGAACACTGCCTATTCAAGGGTAAGTGGGGCAGTATCCAGCTCCTCCTCCCATCCTGCTAATGAGGGCTCATCCAATCACACCAAAGCTCTGATTGTGCGTAACTGTCGTGGAAGACCACACAAAGCCCAACTGCCAACTACCATCTGTCATCTGACCAGAGACAGGCTCCAGGTACGAAATAGCTACCGTAAGAAAATGGCAACTTTCTAAAAGTGGCATTTTCAGAATTGTAATTTAAATTCCAACTTTATCATCAGTTAAATTAGGATTCCAGACACACCAAACATGAATAAATTACCTTTTGCTATTTGGAAATTACACCTATAAAAGGTAATAAGGCAACTCCGATATCATCCTATGCGACAGGCAGGCCTTACAGTGGTGAAAAACAAATGTAAGTGTTTTTTACCAGCAGGACATGAAAAAGTTAAAAGTACATTTCCGACTTTCCAAATACATTGCAGTCTGCCCTTGGGCTGTGCAGTGTCTACTCTACAGGTTACTAGTACGTAGTTAAAAGGAAGGTTTGGGCCTGACAAAATGTTTATCTTGTCAGGTCAAAATGGCAATTTACACTGCACGCATAAACTCTGGATCTGCAGGCCTTAGACATATTAAAAGGGCTACCTTAGTAACTGGCCAACCAGTGCTGCAGGCCAACCTGTCACATTTAATAGAGAGGCCTTGGGTATTTATACTACCACTTTACTAGGGACTTATAAGTACATTACATAAGCCAATTGAGTACACACCAAATCTACCATGTTTTAAGGAGAGGGCACAAGCACTTAGCACTCGTTAGCAGTGGTAAAGTGCACAAAGTCCTATGGCCAACAAAAATTAATTCAGGAAAACGTGTAGGGCAAAGACAAACAAGATTAAGGATGACTCTGTAGAAAGGGCCAAGTTCAACACAACTCCACCTCGCTGCCCCTCGCCCAGCGCTTCAGTGTCTTGTACTAACAAATCTATCTTTGCCATTGAATTGGATTTTGAAGAAATGTGGCTGAACTGTTTTTTTCTAACTTGTTCAACACCTGAAATAGCAGGCTGAATACTCTTTTTATTTTGACTCTAGTTCGTTTTCCTCATGGACCAGCTACAGCCTTTCACAGTGAAAATAGTTTTTTTGGCCCGGAAACTACAGAGTACAGAGTTATCCTCTCATTACATTTCTTCATGTTCAACTTTTTAATACTGTGTACCCTTCCTTACGGACTACAAGGCCTAAATAAGAGTGACGTTAATAGTTTAAAGGGAGAGTGTATCCTGTAAAAAAAGGTTATTGTTTCAGGTTGTTTCAGGTCGTACAGCAGGTTCAAACTGCAGAAGTCAGGCTACAATGATATGCCTGCAGCTATGTTTTTTTGTGTTACACCATTGAATTGCCTAATAAGTGCTGCAGTCCAATAATTACATTTAACTTTCCATGCCATGGATGTAGTTTTTATTCCATATACTATGGTCTTATATGAGAGTTAAACATGGCACGTACAGAATTAGACAATTTCTGCATGTTTTAGAGCTCAGAGTGCATGCAATGGGCACTGGACTTCAGTGCCCTAGTGTGCAGAATACAAAAGAACAACAATCAAATTCAGAAAAACATGTGGTTGACCATGCAAAAAGGGACTTTTTGTAACAAATTGCAACCACCTTCTCAAGGGTTTGATTTCAAATACCAGTACCATTCATGGCAGAGGTTCAGGCTCTTGAACTCACCTCTGATCCTCATACTCAACATACATACTCTTAATACAAATGTTGGGAGTACCTGTTAATATTGTACAATGTTGCATAAATATGTGTGTATTACTTAGGAGGCCGCTGAAACTGTGACACTCCGTGCTTATCTCTTTATTGTGGCATTTGAACATAAAGAATAAAAATAAAGAATAAATGTCCCATTGAGTATTTACAATCCGTCATCCTATAATATAAAAAGTTAATTTATTATGGTGAAAATGTAACATCGCTTTCAAAGGTTTTATATCTTTCACATCATTGGTCTCTCTCATTCATATCCACTCCTGCACTGGCGCACAATTACACACAAGTCGCACGCCCCATTAACAGGTAATCTCTATTATAGAAAAATGAGATGATGGCCAAATAAGCATCCACAGATAGGGAAAATTAACATCTGTATATACATTACATATTTTTGAAATTCACTTTATTTTAAATTGAGCTGTTACTTTTCAGTGAAGGGTAAAAGCTATGTGTGAGTGGGTGGATTTGTGACATTTCTTGACTGCGAAATACCATATTAAAAGACATATGTATATAAGCTTTTATTTCCATTTTCATATATTTTGTACGCTAAACTCACTATAAAAACAGAAATGACATAAAAGCAGCAACATTAAACACTTGCCAAAACCTACTTATCACCAGCTGCTCGGCATGTTCTAACTCAAAAGGAGCAAACAGAGTGCTTGAAATACAGACACACTTGCTTCTTGTCATCTTTATCTGCCTTTCATCTAACTGTAGAATATGATTATGTACTTTGGAAATGTATATTTTAATTTATTATTCTAATACTATTAAACCATCACAGGTGATTCCAGAGGCCAATTTAGGTCAAATGTATGTGTAATAATGTTGAATAGCCAGGACCAGATTTACTAAGGTTTTGCATCGAGGTTGTGTTTCTCTTACTGAGGGCATCCCTGATGGGAAATCCATTTTGGAATTTACAAAGCCATAAAAATCCTGATTGGCGTGACTGTGCGTGCGTTTCTAAAACAAAAATAAATGCTAAGCAGTGCATGGTGCTGCCTTACGTTACCTTGGGACAGGTATGTGTTATATGGGTGGTATAGGGCACTCACACATGTATTTTTACAAAGACTTGTGAAAATGGGGTTGTGCCAAAACGGTGCACCTGCCTGAGCCTGGCATAACAAGGGGAATATTTATTTTGTTATTTTTTATTTGCATGGGTGCTGCATTCTGCAGAACTCATGCAAGATGAACAAGTCTCACAGGATAATCTTTGTGCAGGAAGGGGTATCTTCCTGCACAACATCTATTTTAAGCAAACCAGGGGCACTTTAGCGCCATAACGCAAGGGAGCCTCGGCTGGCACAAATCAGCCACTAGAGCGCCAGTGCCAGAAGAAAGCAGAACTGCACCATATTGCTGAAAATATGGTACTCTTCTGCTGTCTCTATTTCACATAGTGCAGCACAGCATCTTCACTTGCTGCACTGTTTTGTGTAATGAAAATATTACATATGATCTCCAGAATACGTCAAGTGAGATGCAGGAGGCCATATCATGATGCCATTTTCTGCCCCGCTTGGGTGCAAAAGCGGTATATGTGATCTTGTTTTGGTATCTATGTTGTATATATTAATTTGAAAAATCACTTTGTGTTTCTGAGCTTTTCTGTCAAAAAAACATGCATTATTTGAGTATTTTTTAAGTCAGTGTAAGAGTTGAAGGTGCCAAGAAGAGGCCGCCAGTATGGTATGAAGAGGTCCATGATCTGTCATACCATAATTCATTGGAAGGGCAATCCTTTAGGTGAATGTCTGGCCTACAGAATGAAGGATGGAAAGTCACCTGACTATCTAATCATAACTTTAGCAAATGGTAAGGGCCACTGATTTCTGGAATACTTTTATTGTGAATTATTAGTTGACTTTCTTCCAGGGTAGAATAGAGGAACATATAGCATGCTTTGCCATGAGAAGTAAATAAAGGTGTATATACCTTTAGATAAACATTGACAGAACATCCCATACTTAATACATAGGTTGTAAATTCATTCTGATATATTGTTTTCAATTAGTATACAAGATTTTCTTGATGATCTTTCTCAGGTTTATGACTCCATCACTAACCTACTCACACATTTTTGGGAATAGTTTCTATTTATCAAATCCAACCAAATCATTAATCCACTGCATGCAAATAATGTTGGTCTGTCTTGATAAGTCATCAGAGGTAACATGTCTACAATCCCTCTAGGTTTGGAGAAACACAATATTTTTCCACAGTTATTCTGTGTTCACTGAGGAAGTGGACTCAAGCTGCATTTCACTGACAAAGACTTCTGTTGTTCCTGACTGAGGGAACCAGGCCTGGCAGTTTTGTCTAGATTCCTGATTTTGGAACAGGACCAAGATCCATTTCCAAATGGCTAGTCTCTGTCTAGAGCAGATGCATACTAAAAAAGGTGAAAAGGAGTGCAACCTGAGTAATTAGAAGTAGCTCTGAATAGTCAAAGCATTGTACCCATTACCTTTTTGTTTTTCTAGTAGTATTGGTATTACTTTCACTGTAAGCAGCCTGAAAATCTATGAAAAGAAATTAAGATGTAATATGTCATCTGATTGTGCTTCCACACTGGAGAACCAAATGATGCACAAACTTAAAACTAAGTTTTCTTGTAAGACTATCATTGGTTCAACATTGGTTCAACTTTGATAGAATTGCCGGAGCAGCATTACCCACATCCAGTGAAATGTGTGAAGTAGTTTTCTTTAGCAAACCAAATAAACAACTATACAATTAAATGTACAAGTGTAAAGACCTAAGCCAAGCCTAATTGAAAACTTAAATATGTAAACAAATGGTGTCCCATCACAAAGAAAATCAGTAAAAGAGTTTGGTAGATATTGAAGGTCAAAACTGTATTTAGTGGGAAATAGAGAGACAAAGGGCCCAATTGAAGGCCGCTAGGGAAGCAGTGGTTTTCTGACTGCTGCCAAAGCAGTGGCCCGACTGCTTTGATGGCAGTCTGACCACCACATTATGACCATGGCGGTTGTGCTCCGATCAGACTGCCAGCACTGCCAGATTTCCTCCACAGGAGGGACTGGTGGTCCTGGCAGTCCTAATCCGCCAGGGCAGTGCGGCCAGCAGTGCCGCCATGGGGATTCCGACCCCCCCTCTGCCAGCGTTTACATTGCAGAAGCACCACCATGTAAATGCTGACAGAGACAGTATCCAGGGTGCCCAGGGGGCTCCTGCACTGCCCATGCACTCCTCATGCACTCACTAGGGGCCCCGGCCAGCCCCTAGTGAGTAGGGTGCTGGTGCACCCTATGCACTACAGCCTTGCACTCATTCCATTATGGGCCAGTGATAACACGGTAGGCTGTTACCCGTTGGGCCAGCGGGCAGAAACTCTGTTTCTGCCCGCTGACCCAGCAGATAACTTGTAATGGGGCCTGCGGGAAGGTGGCCGCAATGATGGCCACCTGACCATTGGGACTTTGGCAGACAGTGTAAACCATCCGCCGAAGTCATAATGACCCCCACAGTCCCCTCATGAAAGTCTTTCCAGAAAAGAGTGAGTATTCAAGTCTGATTTGAAAATACACATGGATGGATAAATGATGGTTCTTTGGTTGGTCCTATAAGAAATTTTACTTTTTTAAGTCTTCTTTCCAGACTTCAGTTGTGGAGCAGTAGGACTAGCATAAGGTTGTATATAGAAAAGGTTATCATCTAAGAGGAACTAACAAAGGTGTACATCTGAAGTGGAGGGACATAGTGCTAAAGAATATTGATAAAAACTCAATTACAACAACATATTTGCAGCCATCAAACACGTTCATCACACTCAGTATCCCCAGTTTCCAACATGATGTTTAGAAGTTAGTACATGAGTATGAACTTCCTCAGAGACTCGCCCAATTAATAGTGGCAATACTCTACAATGGGATACATTTCTGTATTTGAGTTTACCCGCTTTGATGCAGTGCTCCCATAGACTTGATCATGTTAATATGGTCTCTGCAGGCTGGAAGTTGATCTGTTTTGCTCTGCTGTGATCAGTGATTTAAATATTGGACTCACTGAACTTTCTTTTCCCACATTAAATTGACAAATTGTATTATAATGTGAATGAGTTCATTCAAATATCCCTAGAAGCTTAATTTTTGACATTATTGGCTCTTTTCATTTTTGATACCACGTTTATGTTAATTTTTCCCAAATTCCACATTTTCATCTTTTTCATTTTATTGCCTCTGCTGATTTGTGTGTTTTGTTTTTGTCTACCAGACAGACAGATTAAACAACTTTATTTGGCTGCAAAACAGCCATAAGATCATGCAGGTAAATAGAAAGATAACACCAATCGATCAATCAGCCCATCATGAAATATAAAGAACAATGTATAAAATGTCATAAAATCATCCAATCTTTAAGAGCAAATATATAAAAATAAAACCAATTGATCTAAATTTAATTTACTACGAAAATATACCACTGCACAAATAATTAATCAGGCATGATAACTTAAGTATTCAAAGGTCATAGTGATTTTAGAGTGTACTGCTGCTCACAAGAACAAAGTTCCACAATGACAAGTTTCTTTGAACGCTAATCCTTGCGAGAAGAAGTAGGCCTGGAAACAATACCAAAGATTTCTAAGCCTCATAAAAGGTACAGAATACATTTTTGTATCAAATCTGTAGTAACCAAAGAAAAAAGAAAATAAATCATAGATTGTTTAGAAAGCTTATTACATGTACATACCTTAGAGTCTAGCCTATGCTGGAATACCATCAGGAAGCATAGTGAATAATGGATTGTACCAGCCCTAGAACGAAATAACAAAGCTCAGTCCCAACTACTACTGGTGTTCCACAGAGAACTTGTGAGAGGCCTCAGGAGTAAGATGCAAATAGTTCATAACAGTCATTTTCAGTCCTTCTACGCTCAACCTCTGTGCTAGGGCTTGAACTTGGCTTTCTACTGGGGGCAGTGCCTGACACTATGGCAGTGAAAATACCCATAACACTGAACTTTTGAGGGATTTCTTTACATAAGCCAGTCAGGTAATTGAAGAGCCCTTATCACAAGACAGCCAGACAGAGATTATATTCCTTGTTAAGGATCAGGAAGCATAGTGAATAATGGATTGTACCAGCCCTAGAACGAAATAACAAAGCTCAGTCCCAACTACTACTGGTGTTCCACAGAGAACTTGTGAGAGGCCTCAGGAGTAAGATGCAAATAGTTCATAACAGTCATTTTCAGTCCTTCTACGCTCAACCTCTGTGCTAGGGCTTGAACTTGGCTTTCTAATGGGGGCAGTGCCTGACACTATGGCAGTGAAAATACCCATAACACTGATCTTTTGAGGGATTTCTTTACATAAGCCAGTCAGGTAATAGAAGAGCCCTTATCACAAGACAGCCAGACGGAGATTATATTCCTTGTTAAGGATGCTTCACCTATGTGCCAGATAGCCAAACACAAAAGGGGTAGATGGTATGAATGTAATCGCTCAAATAAATTAAGCTAAATTCTTTATGACAAATAAAATGGGGGTTGATACGGGCCGATAATACTCTTCTGCAAAAGCGATTTTCTTTCCTCTGAAGGTTTATTGGGTCACTCATTCCCCAGATTCCTGCCCCCAGGTAGCAGTTGGTACGCACTGAGGAGAATATATTTACAACAGGGGTAAAAGTGCCCTCCCTCCCTTTGGGGTGGGTAAACTGAGGAGAGAGCCCACTGCCCTGGAAAACGTAACCCTATTCTATGCGTTATGTGGGGACCATGACCCAGTAGAGCTAAAGGTGATCCCCAAGTAGGAAAAAGTGCTAGTGCTGATGGGGTGTTCAGACCCACCTTAATTGATAGAAGCTTCACCCTCTTGGAGCCACAAGTCATTATAAAAGATTTTTGAAAAGTTGTTCAACAAATCAAGATTTGCACTGTACAAATGGGTGAACTAAGGTGTGCAATACTTTAGAGTTTTGAGCAATTAACACTGTGTCATCCGCATTGAGTAGGGCAGGAAGGGGGCACCACTTAACGTTGGTACATCAGGGTGCACTTAGGGAGCTCTGTGCTAAGGTCATTTGTATACAGGATGAATAGGTGCAGAGCGAGCATGCACCCTTGGCGGACCCCTCGTTCAATACTAAAAGCATCTAACAGTTCCACCTTATTACCAAACTTAACACATGCTTTTGTACTTGTGTGCAAACAGATCAATAGATGTACAAGGACCTGGTCCATTCCTAGCTTAATAAGGAGTTGCCATGGCTTCCACCAGTTGATGCAATCAAATGCCATCGACAAGTCCATAAATCTATGATACAATGTGGACTGCTTTGCTGCAGTATATTTCCCAATAATCAGGTGAGGGTTAAGGCATTGTTCCACCATTCCTACTCCAATGCGGAAATCAAACTGGCATAAATTTAGGATGCTATTATTGTTGGTCCATTCCAATATTCTATTATACAGCACTCTACCAAGGATTTTAGTGGGAATGTCGATCAAGGATATAAGGGGGTAACATTTAGGTTCTCACGGTTCCCTTTTTTGAAGATTGGGATGATAACCGAGGTCACCCAAGAGTTTGTAATTGAAGAAGGGCACAAGCTGTTATAAACATTAGTCAACAAGGGTGCCCAAAGATTTGTGTAACACTTAATTAAGTCAAAAGGGACACCATCCATTCCTGGTGCTTTCCCTCCCCGCTGCCCTGAATGCCTGCAGAGAAACTGAAGGAAAAGATAGAGAATCCCACAAAGGGAGCTGCCTATGGGTGGAATCCCTGGCTGCTTAGTTTTCCCAAAATTTTACACCCATTCTTCCCCATTTATGTGACTACTGATGAATGTACCACCCTGATCAAAAGAGCACATTCAAAATACAGCCCTCCAAAAGGTCTTGCTAGCTTTAGTCCGTGCTGTATCTGTCAACAAAGCCCACTGGTGAGTAATTACCCCCTACCTTCTCTTACTGGTGACAAATTTATAGTGTTTACACTGGGCGACTGCAGATGCATGATGGCGGAGACGCACATTTGAAGCTCTCTGCGAAAGGTGATCATTCATGATCAAACCAGTGTAGAGTCTGAAGAGCATGTTTGATTGGTAGAGAAAGAGATTGTCTAACCCTTCACAAAGCCAAAAAATAAATGACAATTTCCCCTTTGTCAGTGTCCTCTACTAGGCATCCCATAACTAGCTGCATTTTCTCGACTTCACCTTGTTAAGAAATGTCAAAGGGTCAGGCAGTTTTCAACGCAATCTAAGATTATCCGTGGTTGGCAATAGATTACTAAAACCAGGTGTACCTTGTGGGATCCCTTTAAGGGCTCTTGTAGGGTTATTTCGATTGGATTGTGATCCCTAAACTCTGTGCAAATGCTTGTGCCATGTACCATTAGAATAACCCGCTAAACAATGAGAGAGTTGCTGGCCTTGATAAGATTTACAGCTGATATAAAATCAAATAACCATGGGAATTTCTGATTAGGCACATTAACAAAGTGATTATTATAAAAATTAATAAAGAATAATGTCAGGGCCCCCCTTAGTAAGAACAGCTCGATAGTCACTTCCAGTGGTTTTCACAGACTCTGCATGGCCCCCAAGTAGTAGATAAATCCAGATAGACAATCCACCAGAGGCTCATCTAGACCTTCAAACACTATGGGGTCCATTTTCCAGGTCTCTTGCAATAACAATCATATCATACAGATTAACAAATAAGAGCCAATCAGGTAGAGATAACTTGGAGCAGAGTCCAGCATTATTCCAACTTAGTATTTTTAACCAAGGGTTTTTAGGTGGAAGTATTGGGAAGACAGGGGCCAACGGGGCACTCAGGTGCTGATACAAACTCGCTGGTCGGGTCAGTTGGTGGGCTAAGAAGCGCAGATGAACAGTCAGGCATGGCTGAAATTGTAGGGGCCTCTAAGGCAACATTGAAAACATTTGGAGCCTTTAAATTAACAGTGTATTCTCCTGTTGCAGTCAGTGTACCCCTCTCAGGCAACCTGGGCACTGGCTGTCAGTGGATCTCATTTAAGTCAGCTAGAACTGCAAACCTATTGTTGCATGGCGATCCCCAAAAAGGCGGGAACCATGGTCAGGGAATAGGGGGAATTGGGTGGTTTCTAAAGAAGCCCAAGAGCAGAGTGATAATCTTGGATCCAGCTTTTGCCTCAAGTGCACAGGCACACAATTAGTGCCCCACACTATGAGTGCCTAAAATTAACAACAACACAGTCCCAAGCTATATTTATGGGAGAAGAACCAATACAGCTAACCATCTGTACCATTATAATTTTCTTGACTTCTTGCAGGGTTAAAGTTCCTATGCGCACAAAGCAAGTGGGTCACTTGTTGCGTAGCTCTGCCCATGTCTCCACCTGATTATGTTTCAAAGGCGGCACACCTACCATTATCAAAACATATGTTCAGGCCTCTGGAGGTAGATTTATAATCGAGGAGCTGGGATTTTTGGCCATATGGCTACCTTCATGGTATGTCTTACTGTCTTACCTGTGAGATTCTGAGTGCCAGCTGCGATTAGTAAGGGGTTATTACCAACACCCCTGCACCATGATTAGTACCTGTGGGTCCTTACAGCCCTTAGCTGTAATACTCTGTGTAGCAGGGGTGGAAGTTACCACTGCCTAAAGAGTTACCTCTCTCTGGGGGTGGTTTTCAACTGCACGTGCTGAAGGCCTCCTGCTGGGTGTGGTAGATACATGTTCCATAGTACTCAAAGGACAGATTTTCAATTCATGGGTGATGGGCTTAAGCGCGGTTGCTAGTTTTTTCTATTGCCTCAATGACGCTCCTTCATTGGGTTTATTTGGGCTTCCAAAATGACTGAAAACCTATTGTAGATCTCACCTGTATTGACATTAACCATGGCAAGTGAACTTGGGTCCTTTCCAGTTTTTAAGTGGCCAGTCTGGGGTTTCTCCCATGGAGCATGAGAGCTCAATTTTTTCCATTTGTTTGCAGGCTGAATGGAGAAGTTGGACTGCTTGGGCTCAGAGGGGTGAAAGAAGTGCCAGAATTTGTTGTAGCTGTAGTTTCACACAAGAATAGAAGAACCGTGAGGAGGCATTCTTTCCCTAGCACCCCTGGCATCACTCTCCTCCCTGGGACTGTTTGAGCCATGCCAAAATTATTTATTGTGTGTGCCAAGAGCACTCCCATGCCCCAGAGATAATCTGCATTCAGTTAAGGCAATTTTATTGGACACCATCCCAATTGCATGATCCGACATGGTATCAATGCTTTTAGGTTTGTGTAGGGTTTTTTATATGGAACCAGTGTTTTCTATTGTCTTGCATTTTCACATTTTGGAGAAAGCGAAGAAGTGAAGACAAGGGGGTGGACTCGCCACTTTGTCTGGAATGTGGTCGCCCATCACAGAGGAGTGGCATAGCCCAGCCTTGTTTGGCAGCGGACAGGCACAGATGGGCCCGTTGTTGGCCAAGCCTGGCACACGTCCTGATGCATCCCACAAAGCAGGAATGCTGAGAGCCTTATAAGATCTGAGGTGTATTAGCTTCTCCTCCCCCTCCATCTGTGCAAGGACCTCCTGGTCCAATGGTTTGGTGCAGAGTGTCCTGGGACTTGGAGCCCCCACAACAAAGTAACCCACGCTGTGGGAGTGCTGAGAGTACTATAAGCGCTGGGAGGTATTAGCTTCTCCTCCACTTGTGCAAGCGCCTCCTGGCATAATAGTATGCTGCAGAGCATCCTTGGACTGGGATTCTCTGCAAGAAAGTAACCCACACTGTTGGAGTTCTGAGAATGTTCTGCGTTCTAGGGGGTATTAGCTCCTCCTCCCATCCACCTGTGCAAAGCACCTCCTGGCATGATGGCTTGCTACAGAGTCCCCACAAGAAAGTAACTCATGCTGCGGGATTGCTGAGAGTGCTATTAGCACTTGGGGGTATTAGGTCCTCCTTCCCCTCCACTTGTGCAAGTGCCTCCTGTTGCGGTGGTGTGCTGCAGAGTGTCCTGGGACTTGGAGTCCCCACAAGAAAGTAACACATGCTGCAGGAGTGGTGAGAGAGCTAATAGCACGGGGGAGGGGTAGTAGTTCCTCCTCCACCTGTGCAAGCACCTCCTGGTGCAATGGTATGTTGCAGGGCATCCTGGGACTTGGAGTCCGCACAAGAAAGTAACTTGTGCTGCATGAGTTTTGGAAGTGCTGTAAGCACTGGGTGGTACTAGCTCCACCTTCACCTGTGCAAGCACCTCTTGGCGCAATGGTATGCTGCAGAGCACCCTGTGACTTGGAGTCCCCACAAGACAGTAACCTGTGCTGTGGGAGTGCTGAGAATGTTATAAGCTCTGGGGTTATTAGCTCCTCCTCTCTCTCCACCTGGGCAAGCACCTCCTGGAGTGATGATATGCTGCAGAGCGTCGTGGGACTTGGAGTCCCCACAAGAATGTAAACGACACTGCGGGAGTGCTGAGAGTACTACTGTATAAGCGCCACGGGGTATTAGCTCCTTCTCCCCCTCCACTTATGCAAGCGCCTCCTGGCACAATGGTATGCTGCTGGGCGTTCTGGGACATTGGAGCCCCGACATCTTCATGATAAGAATCAACACATTATGATTAAAAAATGAAGTGGATCTTTACTTCCTACTGAATATATTTTACATTTATTTTAAACCTCTGTCATACATACTTCTGTTCATTTATCCATTTTATTGTTCGAAATACCCGAATTTAAGGATTTGTAATTTGTTCTTTCCCATTTTTGATGAACTAGATAGATTATCCAGTTACTTTTTTTTTAACACATCGATTTTGACTTTTTAATGTCCCTTTGCTCCCCAGAGTGTTTCCTAATGGTGACTTGTGCCTTAGCATGCATACTTTGTATTCTATGTTCATTTTTTGTTAAAAGCCAGAATGAGAAGTTATTTTTGCCCCAGAGTTCACTATCAACACATAATTTAAAACACCTAGGCCAAGCTAGAATGAGAAGTTATTCTTGCACCAGAACTCACTTTCAACACATCATTTAATTTACTGCGTTGTCCTGTCCTTGTGGGAAAACAGTTCAGAACAATTTCTACCAAAATTTGGATAGCACTTACAAAGCGCTGGGTTTCTTTGCGCATGTACAAATCCTAAGTAAGTGAAGAACACAAGCATTATTTCTTTGCTGTTTATGTTCTCTGAGTCTTAGTTTGTCAGCTCGTGTTTGTGTTTGCTGGTGTGATGCAGCACGTTTCCTTGACACTTTCTGTCACAAAGGCCAAATTATGGAAAATAGGGACAAGCTTTTTCAGGATGTATTAGTTATAACAGATAACCATCAAAGGAATCAATGTGGTGCCGATAAACGTAGGGATGAGCTAGAATTTCGAATACAACTACAATGAAAATATATCACACCTGTTATTTACAGTGCTGCAAACGTGGCATGGAAAATACTGCATTAGAAGTATTTTTGTCATAAGATGAAGAACATAGTACGTGAAAATAAATAGCAGTAGATTAAAATTACAATAGGAACTGCATTGTGATCCTATATTCATAAGATTTGTTTAGTCAGCCTTGAATTATTACCAAAAAAAACAATATTTTCAATTCATGTAATATTAACTTTGCTGTCCAAGGCATTTAAACCAAAACTGTTTGATATCAGAACTTAATGGTGGATTACTGCTCCTTCTTCCGTTCAATTAAATTGACAAAATTCATTGAATTAAATATTAAATATTACAATACTGTGAGTGACTCAGTATATGCAATGGTGTCTGCATTTCTAAAATCGTTTTGCAGACCCGGGAATGGCTGTGGTGGCAATTAACATTTGCAATGGTCTTCACACTGGCAATGGAAAAAATAATGAGGCCATGCTCCAAACCTTGATACAATGTCATTCTTTAGATTACCTAGCTGAGATTTCTCTTGTCTGCCAATTCTGATCACATTCTCCATCTATCTAGCTCCTTAGATGCACACTACAAAAGCATCTTTTACAAATGTCCGTGTATTCTTATAATGGTAAGTAAACAGGGAATGGAAAATTCTACCTAGATTTGGTACTTGCCTTAGACGGTATCAGGAGGTGGAACAGTGAAAAAATAAACAGAACAAAACATATGCTAAATTACATTTTTCACCTTAAGACACAAAACACTAAAAGAAAACTAAATAAAAATAGGCATGAATAAGTACATACTTGAATGAATACTCAATCAATCAAATTATGTATCACCATACATACAACATGCAGAAGTAGCAGAATAGGGTTTTTAGACAGTTAATAGGTTTCAGACAAAATTTAAAAAGGGCAAACTATTTTTTATACATTTTCTCCAGTCCAAGCACAGTATTAAATCTACGTTTTCCAAACAGAATGTGTCAGTGTACCAATGCATTCTAACAGGCAAATTGGTGGACCATATTATCTTGAGCCAGGACATTGACATTCTTATATCATATTACATACAGATCCAGTATAGACACATTAATTAGTCACCAGACTGTAAAATGTCTGCAAACCTGATAGCTTTATCATTTTGACAAATTACCAGGGTGTCTGATTAAGACATGATGAAATGGTAAAATGAAACGAAATTGAAAAGCCTTGGTAAAGACCCTGCTAATTTACAATGTATATGGAAGCCTTCCTTACATGGTTAGTATGGAGAGGCTAGAGACAACATGCCATTACAATATTCTTCTCATGCAACATGTAAATGTTTATTAGATAGTGTTCCTTTCCTCTCAGACACACATGCAATCAAGCTTCCCATAGTAATAGTTTATGAATGCAAAGTGGATGCTTTAGGAAATGTGTTTTATTTTCTCAATCAGCCAGTCGACCTTTCACTAATGTTCTGCTCCCATTACAACCTGTGCCCCATCTGTACTGGGGTCGAGCATTTACTTTGACATGATGCACTGGTCCAGACTGTGTTTGGTGCAAACACTTGGGAGAGAACTGAAGAGTAGAGTAGTTTAGTGCACCTTATTTGGAAAATGGGACTGTGGTGGTCAATAGGTGCAAGTAGGGGATTTTCTGGCCTGAAATGTGCTTTGAAGTATGCTTGCATGTCTGACTCAAAGACTAAGGAGCATTACTTCATGTCAGGGGTCATGCTCTGGGCGTTGCATGGGCCTTTCAATGCAACTACCCATGGCTTTTGATGCAAAACTCTATGTACTGACAAGAGCAGACAGGGTTTTGCACCAAAGAATAACACCGTTTTGAGAGTGATGTTAACTCAGAGAAGTATTTTATTTCTCCAAAGGGATTCCCCTTTGAGCTGCGGTTTCAACCACACTACTCCTTTCTGAATAAAGGGAACATCATCCTAAAAGCAATTCCTGAACTTAATACCCTGTCTTCTGCGGATTTAACAACTGTAGAATTTCAAACAGCCAAGGACAACAACTGCCTAGAAGCCACCCTAACAACCTGGGAATCAACAGAAATAGTAGATCATATTCTGGTGTTTGCTTTGCGCTTTGAGATCTGCTGGATTTGGATAACCAGGCCAGAGCAGGACAGATATCCGAATCCGCTCCTAAGCTCTAACGCTCGCAGGGTAACAGATGAGAAACCCATCTTGAGGGGCGCTTAAGGTGTTTCCCCCACGCTTCTTGGCAACCGAAGAAATCACCCGACTGAAATCCAAACAGCACTTACCGAAGCCAGATGGGAGTGGCTGCCTGTAGCCTTCATGCACCTCACATGCGAACCACTGCCATCACGGGCATGCCCAGACCAAAAATATCTAAGGATTCTATCCTGGAATATAGTAGGTGGACAATCATTGTTGGAAACAGGCTCCCCACCTAAAGCCTGGCACAACATGGACATATTATTGACATGAAACCTGGTCACAACAGTTTTTTCCACTGTCGGGTTTCACGCTCTTTCAAATAAACGCAGTCAAGCACAAGCTGCAGGAAAGGCCAATTGGGGGGTCTAGCAGTTTACTTCTCATTACCCCTAAAAATGGACATAGAAGAGCTACCACAAGAAGACAAAGACTGTCAAGTGCTCAAACTTTGCAACTAGAACTCCATCAATAGGCCACCGGTGCTGCTGTTCAACGCTTATGTACACCCTGGCTCTTCTCGCAAACGAGTTACAATAAAAAGGCTAGCAGCCATCATTCCGTACCACCGCCAGACCTACCCTGATTGGGACATCATTCTGACAGGAGACTTTAACTTGAATTAAATTAAGGCACAAGAGGAAGAAGAAATACTAAATGGCGACAACTCCTACTGGAACTGCCCGACACTGGTGCCATCGACCTTTACTCGCCTTGATCAACAGGGAGCACAGTTGGTGACGTCACTGGAATACCTCAATTTACGGGTACTAAACGGGAGATTCATTGGTGATTTCCCACCAAGCTACACCTTCCACGCCCTAATTCACGTTTTATTTTAGATTACACCCAAGTCACTTCGCCTCTGATCCCTTTGGTACAGCAATTTCAAAACAATATACCACTTCCAGTGACCACTCCTACCAATTACTGGCCTTAAGCTTGCCTATGCATGAACCTGTCCCGGCACAAATGGGCTCAACAGAGCTAATAAGCCTGAAGAGACTATGCTGGTCATCTGCCACAATAGGAGCCTTATCTTTATCAGAAAAACTGCTGATGTTTGAGAGCCATAAATACCACAAACATATAATGGATGCCTGGGAAGACTTCAGTGTGAAAATACTGGACCAGCATTCTCCTAGCAAACAATCACACCTAATTTGTCAAATCACCCAGACCCATCTCTCAAAACAAGCCCAACTCCTCACAAAAGTTCAAAGAAAGCTGCGAGAGACCTGAATGCTCAACCAGGCAACCAGCTACTCTGGGAACAACTGAAGAACTCAAAGAAAGAGTATAAAAGATAAATACACAAAGGCAAGGCATTATCAACAATCTAAACATCAGAGGGCACTCAATCAACAACTCAAATATCCCTGAAAATATCTGGGTGAGTCATCTCAAGACAATTTTCACTGCAAAGTTTCACCTCCATGGAAATAGCCCTCAATTGCCAGCATGGACACCCGTGCTGGGAAACACCTCCTTGCCGGACAACGGGGAGATGATCGAATTCACCTTGTCGACTGACAGGACACACCGAGCACTCCTAAAGACCTGTCAGGAAGGAGCCCCATGCTTAATGGCATTCCACAAGCGATCTTTAGGGAAGAAGCTGTCTTCTGGTCAGAAGTGATTACCTCCTTATACAAGGAAGTAAGTCTGAGAGCTGGTGAGGATCTATAATCAATCCAATCTTTGAGAGAGGTAACAGAAGCAACCCGGGCAATTATAGGTTAATCATTCTTATCGATGTTGAGGCAAAAAGCTACACCTCCCTGATCCTTGCTGAAATAACAACATGGTCTGAAAAACATAACAATGTTCCAGAATATTTTAATTACCTAATTTTTGATGGAGCAAAGCAGATTCCGGCATAGAAAATCACATCTTGCATTTATCGATTTAAAGCTGCTTTTGACCGTGTGAATAGACACTTGCTCTGGAGCAAGCTGAAGCAATGGGGCCTCCCGTCCCCCCTCATTAATGCAATAATCGCTTTATACTCAGATACATGGGTAGGTATAAAGATTGGTGACGGCACGAGGCTCTCTAGGAAAATCCCCACAACCCTCAGCCTAAAACAAGGCTATGTACTCGCCCGCACCTGTTCAACTTACTTATGGCAGACCTGACCCCAGCACTGGACCCTGGAAACATTAACCCCGCTCGCTTGGAAGGCTCACACTGCCACACCTACAATATGCGGATGATCTGGTACTGCTTAGCTGCACTAAGGTCGGGCTACAAAGTTCTCTAAACATTCCCGCAGATTACGTTCAATGCAACCAGGCAGAAATCAATGTGTCAAAATCAAAAATAATGCGTGCAGGCTGCAAGAACACCCGTAGATCAAGGATGGCAATAAGCAACGTTTCTCTAGAGGTAGTGCAGTATTATAAATATCTCAGAGTAATTTTAGATGCCCAGGGATCCTTCCGTCAACAGAAGTGATACATCGTGCAAAGAGTCCCAGCAATAATTTACGCTTTCTCTCTCCTGGCCAAACGTCTACAGAGCCAATCAATTCATCCTCTGCAATCAGTCATCTCTTCCAAACTGCTTCCCACACTAACCTATGCAAGAGTAGCAATGCATGGTCAGGATGAGTTCCTGATAGACAGAACACAGCTCAAAGTATTCAGACGAGTCTTCAAATTACCAAACTCTGCCTCGCCGGCACAGGTCCGCCTTGAATTGCAACTTGAACAGCAAGACTTGTCCGCAAGAGCAGAGGCCATTAAAACTTGGTACAAAATTAGTCACTCAGCAGACAAATTGAACAAGACTCTCTGGCAGGCACTAGAACATGACCACTACTCAACCTACAACAAGTACCTTCGATCATCAGTTGTCCAACTACGACTAAAGGACTTGTGAGAGGCAGTCCCGACATACAAATTATTCTCCAAAGGGGCTCCTAAGGCCACTCAACTGCTTTCGTTTATAGAAGATAAAGCCAAATTTAGTGCTCGGTCACATGCGTGGATGACCATAAAGTACTATGTTAAACTGAACCGGCTCCTATCTCTTCACAACGTTTGCACTGCACATGAAACATAATCTCATGACAATGCGATTAGGCAACCTGCCAACCTTGGCCAATGCCGTTGTGGAAGGACATCTTCTTGCAGCAGTGTAGGCACTGTGCATGCCAGAACAAAGATTTAATACACACAATCGGCATCTGTCCGGGTTTGTTAGACCTTCAGAAGAGGCTACTCAAGAGGATGCTCACTGACAGAGCTATTAGGACCTACAGGGGAGCCATAATAGCCTGCTTTAATCCACACAACCCCAGCTAAACTTTAAGTTTGTCAAATTCTTAAAATGCATCATGTAAAAAAGCGATGTTCCGGTTCCTAGTTCTAGTGGGTCGGGCATACACACCCTGAAAGACTCCTAGGTACCCATTACTTATCTTAAGCTCCAGCACAGTAATAAACTGAAGTGCTACCGGCCTGTATATCTTCTATCTCCTATTTTTAAGCAAGACATTTCTTTTTTCTTTATCTCAGGGACACTAAAACGTAAAATTGTTCTCCTTCCCTCTTTTTTTGACTTACCAATTTACATTTAAACTTTCCCTATTAAAAATCATATTCTTTTATTTTTTATCAAAATGTTTTTATCATGCAATTTGGCAAAAGTGTTGTGGTTTTAATTAACTGAAACAATAAATAAAATAAATAAATATTTCTCCAATGTTTTCTGACTTTGCATGTTTGCTCTACTGAACAGCACAATCCAAAGGAGGAAAAGTTCTATCATTTCTTTAAGTACATAGGGGGTTATTCTAACTTTGGAGGAGTGTTAATCCGTCCCAAAAGTGACGGTAAAGTGACGGATATACCACCAGCCGTATTACGAGTTCCATAGGATATAATGGACTCGTAATACGGCTGGTGGTAAATCCGTCACTTTTCCGTCACTTTTGGGACGGATTAACACCTCCTCCAAAGTTAGAATAACCCCCATAGTATTTTGCACTATAAAGGTTCCCTTCTAGTACAAAACCTATACAAGCCATCATGTGCACACCCTTGCATTATGTTGCAAGGTGTGTGTTGCGCTAGGCAGCCTAACTGTGTGTTAGTACTAGGAATAGAGCAGGACCTTACCATATATGGTGCTTTTCTGCTCTTTCCTTCGCACACAGTGCAGCACAGACACTTTGATTGCTGTTCTGTGTTGTATGACATCTTTGTAAATCTGCCACTTAATGTGGTTCCAGGACCTAATCATAACAATGTGTATGTGATTTTGTGCACCTGGTGTATAACAGACAGTATTAGTGTTGTCTGTGTTTTATATTGCTCACCTATCAAAATCCATAGCCAAATGGCATTCTTACACCTGTACCTGTCCATGCTGCCTGGAATTAACGATGTATACAAGCTCGGCTTTCAGGTGGTCCTGCCTCATGTAGCTTAATGGAATTTAGGCTTGAATCTTGGAGTAGTTTTGAGGTTGTCATGGTGACTCTTAGTTGACACTCTTGCACAAGCACAATTGAATACAAGAAACCTGACATACTGTCAATACATCATAAATGCCTGCACTGTGATGTCAGTTGAATATGGCATTGCTCATTCCAAAGAGATGCAGAAAGTCAACCTGACCTTTACATTATTGCATTGTGCAGAATGGTTTTAAATTAACCACATGGCCTTGAAATGTTTTAAGGTGTCTGGACTTAAGGGTCTATCTGTCAATTCTTTAATTGTTTTACCCTGACTTTATCTGTAAAGCAATTACACATGAATAAAGACTTCTTGAATAGCTTTCAAGTAAATATTGACCGGTAGCACATTTTAATTAAGGTGCATTCAAGCAGAGGATTTAAATCAAGATGAACAATGTAAAAAGGATGCTGACTTTAAAAAAGGGCTACACTGTTAAATGCAGTTCATTTTTCATATACAAAATG
Source organism: Pleurodeles waltl (assembly GCF_031143425.1). Lineage (NCBI taxonomy): Eukaryota > Metazoa > Chordata > Amphibia > Caudata > Salamandridae > Pleurodeles > Pleurodeles waltl. The sequence goes on from NC_090448.1 coordinate 1,069,639,686, forward strand.
GTCCACTACTTATTTTATACGTAGTGCATGCAAATGTTGGTTGTTTGAATAAATCCATTGCTTTGAAACGTGCAGATATATATTTCTCAACCTCCTTACCCCTCCTCGCTCAAACTAAAACTATTCACTTGTTGCTGCTTTTAATTACTTTAGTCGTTTCTATTTTACCTATATGTTTGTGTCATCGCCACCAAGATGAAGATATCTTTTTCATAGTATTATGTTTGACAATAACATTGTAATTGCATAAGACTGTAAGTATGCCATATTCAGATTCATACGGTGAAATCATTTGTATTGTATGTGGAGGATTGATTTACATCCTGGTGCTTTTATTGATTGCTTCGTTTACATCAGTTGTGCTGTTATTTAAATCCTGTTGTACCAAAAATCACCAGGGCACGTATCACCATATGGGTGCACTTTCCCTGTTTACATCATGGTTCACCTTAAAACAGGTGCACCGGGTGCAAACAGGGAAAGTGTGCCCTAATATGGTGAATGCGGTGCCCTCAGGATAGCTGGAGAGTTGCAATGCCCTGTAGGGCAAGCGCTTTGAAGTGAAATATTGAGTAGCTGCTTCAACGCCACTCCGTATTTCACTGTGCGGGCAGGTGCAGTGAGTGAAGGCACACACCTGCAAGGGGCTGTCTGGGGGGGGGGGTCATAGCACATCCTTTCTCCCCTCCAGAGGACTGCTTTTAGGAAAAACACTGAAAGTGTGCCACATTTTAGGAGGTGCACTGATTTGCTATAATACAGTGGCATAGAGGCAAAGAGATTCTGTCATTTTCCTGAGGTTATTCCCCATGCAAATGAGGTAATGCTTTCTATTAATGGTGCTGGGACTACATGTAAGCCATTGCTATCTGTATTACAGAAGGGGCTGCACAAGCATCTGGGGCTCGTTCCACAATATCAAAGTGCCCTGGGGGACATTCAAAGCGGGCGCACGTGCTTGTTTCACCCGCAGGAAACTCTCCGTAATAGGAATCTAGGAGAATTAGTCATATAGCACACATCAGTTGTTTTGCAGAAGTGGTGCTGCGGTAATTTCGGTGAAAGTATTGAAAGCGGTCATACAGTGCACCAGTGCATATTCTGTCACAAGCTGACCTCATTTCTTTCAAATGGATTTTCACATCTTTTGTGTTTGCAATTTATAGTCATTATTAGTGGTAAGATAGGTGTGGACATTCAAGTTCACCACATAACCCTGCTCACAACGTACACAAATAGAAGTACTGATGTTTGCTTCCACAAAACGACACCTGCCCCCGCAAAAACAAGTGATACCAATCATAAGAAAAAGGTTGGATGGCAGTACCTGTCATGTCTAAGACAATTAACACAAAACAAAGGAAAAAACACCAGACTCCAGCATATTTATTCAAACCCATGTTCAATGTTCTCATATACGCAATAGATATAGACATAAAAATCACCTTAACCTTGCAAATGAATTTATATAACTTAAATCACTTAAAATACTTCATAAGAAAATCACAAGCAGATTATTCGTGTGGATAAAACAACACACAGAGCACAACTAATATACTGCACACACGTACTTCTCAGAAAGCATCAATGTGAAGTATCATCGTCAAGATATCGGGAATTCCCGCTTTTTCCCATCTCCATGAAATATCTCACTGTTGTTCGGAGTAACCAGAAAAGGAACGAATGTTGCGTTCTAGTGCGACTGTCTCGCCTGGTCTTAACACACTCTATCATCACTAAAGTCACATAGCTGTCTAGCTGCCTCAGGTCCTCTCTTACATCTTTTGTCAGTTCTGACTTTTAAGCAGCAGCATCTTACGTGCTAGGATTGCTATGGTAAAATGATAACTGAATGTCCCTAAATCAAAAGTTTCACACTACAAAACCTGGACTAGCTGGCGACCACTTGCTTTGTGAAGTCAGCAATAAAACCCTGAATGCAATGCTTACCCAACTGCTTTAATACACAGTTATCTCAATACAAAGATTAGGTTTTTGAACTATTTATTTATGCATTCATACTAATGTAAACACGTAGCATATGGTTCCACTCAATCTTATTTCCAGTTACATTTGTTTTTTTTTCAAACAAGGCAGCAATTTAACGAAAAAGAACAGTATTCTCTCGACTATTACACACTCTACACTCACTGAACATCCTAATAGTTCATACTGAAAATGATTTTACTTTGCCAGATACACATAAGAGGTACCATGTTGGCATCAGCAAGTCTGGGCTCCCTCACTCACACAGAGAAGGTACTGCAGTGGCAGAAGTTGTGCAAGCGCCCCTCAGTCACATGGAGCAGATATTGTACAAGCAAACGTTGTGTAAAGTTTCATTACACAAAAGTATAGCCTTTGCACAAGCAGCTGCTAGTATCCTGACATTCATAAAACAGTTACAGCACATTCAGCAGCAGTTCATATTTCATATACACAGACACATCAGTGGTGCCGCATTGGCATGAGCCCTCTGAGATTTACACAAGTAACCACGACTAAAGTTAGACTTTAGGTCTGAACTTAGACTTTTGGCCTAGATTTACCTTTGTGAATCAGGCCCACTAAGCATGATTCATTTCCATTTCACATGCAGTCTCACACACTTTATAGCACTTCTTTCCAACGAACCCTATCTGAAACTACTTTAAGGGCTAACAAGTTAGGAGAGCTTACCCCCCCAGTGATTAACAATCCATCCCTCTCCATGTAGAACACTCCTGGCAGTCTTCAGGACTAAAGGAAAGAAGGAGGGGCAGCAGGTCAGCCCGGAATGTGCAGCCAGCTCCTTGGCCAGAATGATGCTTGGTGAGGAGAGAGAGGAAGGAGTGGGGGCCAGATAGGAGAGGTGGAGGAAAGGTGACACAGAACAGGAGAACTGGTAAAGGAGACACTTTTAGGAGGAGACAAACCGTATCACAGGGGCCAGATGGGATTCAGGGACAGGGTCAGAGAGCAAGCAAGGTCTACCAATAACTACAGTATGTTGATGTACAAAATGTTGTGTGATGCATGTGCCACTCAAAGCATCACTTCTGTCAGAAGAATAGATTTTAATAATAGTAGGTGGAAGTAACTATTGGTATTCTGTTAGGACAATGTTCAAACCTTCAAAGTACTGAATAATAACAGTTGTGGATTACATCAACTGGGACTCGAAAAATGATTGGGTTTAATCATCTTTCAGTGGGTTATATTTGAGGTTGCCAAATTTTATATGTCTTAATTGCACGTCATGACTTGTTTTGTTCACTGTTTACGATGAAAACCAATACACGGGAGCACTTCTTTTGAACTGTAGGTATATGTGGAGAAATGGAAGGAAGTTATGAAAAGTTCCCAAATCGCCCATTATTTCAAAGAAGCACTCCAGCACGTTCAACCTAGTGGCGCCGCTATGTAAACACGTAGTGAACAGATCCAAATACCTCCTCCTTTGACAAATAGTATTTGTTCTTGTACTTGCTCCCTTGCTACAACGTCTGGTGCACTAAACGATCCATTAAACGCCTTTATGGCCCTCTGACCGCATTTAAAATGGAAGGCATTTAAAGCGTCATAGCAGCACATTTTGCACCTCTAAGTCATTGAACTGTTCGCCATTCTGAGGAACAGGAAGCTTAATTCATGTAATGACACAAAAAGCCTTTGTGCTCCTGGGCCGCAAAAGTAGGGTACAGCAACAAACACTAAAACATGCCTGCTGTAAAACAATGCAACAGAACTGCTATTCTGTGTGTGATATCCTTGTTCTTTCTCCGTGAGCCATCTATTAACGCACTCGCTAGAGTTTTCATGTTCACTCTTGATTCCTTCCATGCCAGGCACCTATTATGGTGTGAACTAGTTACTCCGGGGCCTGCTGTTTGTGATTATTTTACAACACGCATTGCCTGGTTTACGATAAAATGGTTAATCTCACAACATTCGGAGTCTTTCTGATAAAAAAATAAACACCTGATCTTACAACAATGTCTCTTTCCATGCCTAGCCGCCTGATATCATTGCTGTTAAGTGTTTTAGGAATAGTGTATTTATAAACATCATTGTTTAATTAACGTATTTAGACACGTGAAGAGTTTGTACAAGCTCTCCTTATTAATACATGCGATGTTTGTGTGAAACCACCACCATACTAAAATATTCACCTAGATACAAACAGTCTGTAGCAGGTCATTTGTATTCTTAATTCACAAACTGTGAATTGGTGAAAAAAGAAAATTACATAAACAGCCTCTTGAAGACAGCTTCATGACATTTATAGGCCAGCCTCAATTTCCTTTTTGTTTTAGTTACTACAATCTATGGACGTCTGTCAGTAGGCATGGGTAGTATTCTCTACCTCTGACTTGACACTGGCACTATTCTGAATCACAGATGTAACAGTTCTGTTTACTTTGTTAAAGTTGTCACTCCTTTCCTTGCTTCGCCCCTTGAACAGCAGGGATCAACATGTACTAGTATTTATTTTATTGTGGACCTCACCTACTGAGTAGCTTTATATACAACAACAGGTTAGCCTTGTGATGCCATAAGATGTTAAAGGGTGGTGGATATTACTTTTATTAACGTTCAGTATTCTGGTAAATTGGCATTGGTTATTGGTTGAGGGGGCTGAGAGCCCTTATCAAACAACAAACACAGTCTTTATCAGGGTGAACTAAAAAGTCACTAAATTAACCTTTGCTTAACCCTCTGGTAGCTTGATACAAAAGCAGTCAGCCTTAACTTAGAGGCAACTGTAAAGTATTTATGCAGGACAGAACAGCAATACAGTGAAAATGCAACACAAGCAATCCTAAGCCAACTTAGAAAAATAGAGTACATTTTAGGAAATAAAATGGCACCTGAAAAAAAAAATCACTAGAACAGGAGATATTCAATTTCAAAGTTTTAGGTCTATGTAGCACTTAAAAGCACAAAGCTCCACTCACGGTCATCTGCTCATGCTAGATGCGGTGGGAGTCACAAGTTCAGGCAGATTGTGATGGAGCATGGGCAGGTACTGAAAATAACTGAAAAAAGTTACCTTTTCTAGTGTGAAGAGTTCCATTTGTGGTAGGGGAGGCCACAAGGAGCAGGGAGAACATTGAGGATGGTGCAACGGGGGATGTTGTTGCTCTACAGCAGAGAGTCAGTTATGTGTCACAGACAGTCTTTGCTCGAGCTTCACTATGGCAGTAACTGTGAGCTTGGGAGCTGTGTTTGCTATAGCATGAAGTGCAGATCTCGCGTTGTTGGTCATCAGTGGCAGTTGCTGTAGCGTGAAGATTTGGGATCACCAGAGCTTTGCTGGCGTGGTCATAGAGAGCAGCAGAGCCTGAGTGTAAATGGCCTATTCACAGTCACAAAGAGCCCAAAACTTGAGAATTTCTCCTTTTCTTGAAGATGCCAGTCAAGGACCCAGGACTTGCGGGTTGCACCTCTTCACGATCAGGGTCTCACTTTAGCAGAGGTCAGCAGGGTTCAGGTAGGTCCAGCTGCAGAAACTAACAGATCCAGTTGCAGTAGGTCAGCTGGACAGTTGTGGGGAGGCTCCTGGAGCCTGTAACTCAGAACACAGAACAGGAGGTCAGCCAGCTGATGGCAGCAGGACAGCCATTTGGAGGGCAATTCAGGCTTCAAGTAGAAGGGCTGTCCTCTGGGGAACGAGGCAGGCCTCTATTAGCAGGGCAGTTCTCTGGGGAGCAAAGAAGTCCTCCCTCTTGTAATTTCTGCATGATCAGAAGTGTACTGAAGAAGTGTTATGAGTTTCCAATATTTACATCTGGTGCCAGCCTTTGAAGTGGGGGAATGTTCTAGGGTACCCCACATTTGTTTCTGGAAAGTTCCTCCTTTCTCCTGCCAAGGTTCCAAGAAGAAAAGGGTAACAAAAGGCTAATACTAGGTTCCTTTGTGTGCTGGAGGCAGCCTCTCGAAATATAGATGAACAGGGAAATGCTCCGACCCAGCTATCCTGGCAGAATGGCCCATCCTGCCAACACTTAATCCCCTTTTGTCTCACTGTCTGGGAGGAATACACAAAGGCCAACAGCTAATCGATTTGCAGTCATGTGACCCAGGACACTGGCAGCCGGCACCAAATGGTTAGGCCAAAAAATGACAGTTAAGAGTGGAATTTTCAGAATTGTGAGTTAAAATCTGACTTTAGATTTAATGTGGATTTTAAATTACAATTCTTTTGAGTTCAAGCATGACATTTGTACCTACTCTCAATCAAAAGTTAGCACTTATTAAATGTAATAAGGTAACCCAGTGTTATCTTATGCAAGAGGTTGGCCTTACAGTAGTGAAAAACAAATTCAGGGCATTTTCGCTACCAGGACATGTAAAACCTAAAACACATGTATTTCTTTTTAAATACAATGCACCGTGCCCTATGGGGTTTTAGGGCCCATGGTAGGGGTGATATATATATATTAAAAAGGAATGTTTCATGCCTGGCAAAAGTTTTATTTTGGCAATTCAAAATGGCAGATTTAAAACTACACTAAAGGCCACAATAGCAGGCCAGAGAAATGTTTTAAAGTACAACTTAAGTGGTCGGTACAATGAGTGCTGCAGGCCCACTGGTAGCATTGAATTTACAGGCCCTGAGTACATGAAGCACCATACTATGGACCTATAAGTAAATTAAATATGCCATCCAGGTGTAAGCTAATAGTTCAATGTTTTAAGCAGAGAGCACAAGCACGGTAAGGTGACGAAAGCCCTAATGCCAACAAAAAAAAATTGGAAAACAGAAGGGGTAAAGACAAAAGGTTTGGGGATGTCACTGCAGAGATGGACAAGTCCACCTATTGGCATCTCTAATGGCACCTTTTCAGAAGGGAAGGCTCTTTTTTTGGTTTGACATTCCACATGTGTTTGATGGAATTCCTGGTTCAAAAACAATTCCTAGTATTATTGCAAAAACGTGCACATTGATTCTTAGCAGTTTATGTTAGTTTGTAATGTATTTTACCTCATACAGAACACCCATGCCATCATAACCATTTTCTAATGATTTTCTACTGCAGGAAAGATTAAAAATATATTGGCATTTATTTTTTGCTAAACAAAACAGCACCTTTCTTGTAAGCAATACATCAATATATTGCTTTTTTCACCACCTCTCTCCTTAACCGTGCAAATTCTTGGCTTCCAAGGTGGGTTTTTGCAGGAGTGCAACAGATCAGTTCTGCCTTTTGAGGAACAAGTACATGCACTTCCTTTTGGAGACAGATTTGGTGTTCTAAACATTAGAAGCAATCATCTCTCAAGCACAGTTGATCACTGTTGGTGATGGCCAACCAACATGCACCACAATACAATTTGATGATTCAGAATGGGGAATGCTGTTCGAAACAAGAAATAAGATTAGTCAGATTGAAACATTGAGTTGTGATGCTATTAATCTTTCTTGGTGTTAGGTTAAAATTACAAAACACCATGATCTATTGTCTCATGGTTTACTATGTGAACTGAACCACAAACAAGACCAAGGGATCACAGTAGACAGCTAGCTTCTATGCAGCCCCCAGGTATCTCACATCCCGGCCAAAATATGTCTGTCTTTGTTTATTAGTTTTTTTGTTTGGGAGAGATGCTTCTCGTCCATTTTCTTCTAAAATAGTGTATTATTGAGTGCAGTTGTTTTTACCTAAGTACAGTGTCTCTAACCTGCAGCGGCTAACAACGCCTCAATGGTTCATTATTTTGAATACGTGTTTTGCATTTTTTTTAAGTGCATATGTATACATGTGTTGGTTCCTTAAAATAAACATATTTGATGTAACTTTTTATTATTATGGCTCAACATAAAAAATGATCAGGAGGTTTTGTGTGAGCATCCATTACAACACACCCTTTATAGATACACATGCATAGATATCAAAATTGGTAAACAAGACTATGTTTGAAGGAAAGAGCCAACTCTTGAGTAGTTTTCTGAAGACAAGAAAGTTATCTGTGGCTCTTATAGTTGGGGGTAAGGAATTCCATAGTTTGGCTGCTTGAACGGAGAAGGATGTACCACCTATAGTCGTTTTCTTGTATGGTGGTGTTCTAAGGCGGTGTGCCAATCTTGAGCGGAGGTTTCTTTGTTGGATGTATTTGGTTATTTTGTTTCTGATAAAAAGTGGTCCTGTTCCATGTATAGCTTTGTGGGTGATTCAAAGCAGCTTGAAAGTGCATCTTCTGGCAATGGGTAACCAGTGTAGTGCTCTCAAGGCAGGGGAGATGTGGGCCTGATGCTTTACATGTAATAGTAGCTTGGCTGTGGAGTTCTGAATACGTTGTAGTTTTTTCATAGTAGATAGAGATGATCCATGGTAGAGGCCATTGGGATAATCCAGTTTGGATAGTACAAGCGAGATAGTAGCTTTAACCTTGTGTGTACATCCGAGGGGGGGGGAAGATGCGTCGTAGAGTCTTCAAGGTGATGAAGCTGTTCGTGCAAATTTGTCCACTTGGGCATTCATAATTAACTTGGAGTCCATGGTGATCTCAAGGTTTTTAACTTCCATGGATAATTGAGGAGGTGGTCTGAGATCGTCAGGCCAGACACACAGAGGGTCATAACTTTTCCAGTTACCACATATGAATATTTCTGTTTTGGAGGTACTTAGTTTGAGATGGCTCCAGGTCATCCACTGATCAACGGCTCTGAGGCAACTGAAGATTTCTGAGTTTTCAATGTTTTTGGGGCATTCTAGTTTGAGTAGTATTTGCGTGTCATCTGCATAGTTGTAGCATGTGAGATGAAAATCATTAATCAGTCCTGCTAATGATATCATGTAGATGTTGAAAAGCAAAGGTGAGATGATTGATCCTTGGGGGACCCCTGCTTTTGTGAGGTAGGGTTGGACGAGAAGGGGGGCGAGTAGATGATGTTAGATCTTTTTTGAAGATAGGAATTAATCCAGTCGAGAGAAGTCCCTTGTATGCCGGCTTTGTGGAGTCTTTGAATTAGGGTGTCATGGTCAACCGTATCAAAGGCAGCTGAGAGGTCCAAGAGAAGTAGTACAGCAACTTCATTGCGGTCGACTGTGTTTTTAAGATTATCCCAGATTGCTATGAGTGGTGATTTAGTGCCTCTTCCTGGGTGGAATCCAGTTTGGAAATCTGAAAGTATAGAATTGTCTTCAATGAATTGTGACATCTGGGTGAATGCTGCTCTTTCTATCACTTTGCACAGGAAAGGTCCATTTGTGATTGGTCTGTAGTTGTTGGGGTCCTGCAGGTCTAGGTTTGTTTTCTTTGATAACGGTCGTATGTATGCCTTTTTCAGGTCTACAGAAAAAGTTCCTGTAGTTAAAGAGTTGTTGATGATTCTTCTTAAAGGTGTGGCAGCAGAAGTAGATAAAAGAATGTTCTTGAAGATGTGTGGTGGACGAGGGTCAGAAGGGCAACCGGAATGCCTGCTTGCTTTGACCAAATCCATAAATTCACGTTGGGATATTTGTTGGAAGGACTGTAGAGGCTGGGTTGGTTTATTCTTAGAGGGTATTTTAGAAAAAGGGTTGGTGCTGATGGTTTTCTTCCATTTTAAATAGGAGTCCAATGTATCTGTCTTGTTTGTGTAGTGAGTTGCCATTTTGTTTGTGAAATCTTGAGTAGTGGGATGACTTCCTTCCATGCATGTAGGTTTTCAAAATTAATTGAGAATTAAAAAAAATTCCTTGGTTGTAGATTTAGCATTTTGAATTCTGTCTGAGTAGTACCTTTTTTAGCTTTTTTGATCGATGATTTGTATATTCTGTTACGTTTGTGTAGCTGCAGTTTGTCTTGACCGTTGTTTGTTTTGAGCCAGGTCCGCTGCAACTTTCTGATTTGTTTCTTTATCTTATTAAGTTCTGTGTTTCTCCAAGGTGTTGGTTTTCTTTTGTTGTGTTTAGTTTTTCTGAGTGGTATTAGGATATTAAAAGCTTCCTGTAGCCACTCATAAAGTTTAGGAACATAATTAATTGTATCTAGATCTGTGTTGGCTGTTATTTGTGTTTCTAAGTCATCCAAATTGAGTTTGCTCCATGGTCGATAGGTGCATGTATGTAAGTAGTTGTGGGGTGTGCTGATTTGCAGAGTTTTATGTCAGAAAGTTATCAAATGGTGGTCTGACCAAGCGATTGCCGTGATGCTATGAACGGTAACTAGTTCAGGCTTAGCAAAAATGACATCTAGGATGTGTCCAGCGATGTGTGTGGTATTGTGTATAATCTGATGTAGGTTCAATGCAACTAGGCCAGTGGTGATAGCTTTTGGATGGGGCATGTTGGGTTTGTCAAACCAAATGTTTAGATCCCCAAGAATGCATAGGTTGGAGTATAGTGTAATAAGGTTTGAGCATGTATCTAGAAAAGCATCTGGGAATGTGGAGTTGTTAGGTGGAGGTCTGTAAAGGAGGAGAAAGTTACAGGAGGAAGTTGGAGTAGGGTGGCATCTGGTGAGGAGGGCTTCACAACCTTGTATGGAAATGTTGTCTGTTTACTGAGGTTTATTGCCTGTTTGAATATAATAGCTAGTCCACCTCCTCTCTTGCCTATACAGTTTTGTGTGATGGTTTGATAGCCTGGAGGAAGGGCTTTGTGCAACACTGGGGCCATGTCATCTCCCAACCAAGATTCCGTTATGAATAGTAAGTCAGGTTGTGTGTCTGTGAGCAGGTCGTAGATGTGGTGCTTGTTTTTTTAGAGTCATTGAGCATTTATGAGCTGGCAGTTTAGAAAAGGTGTGTTAGTGGTAGTGTTGTTTTGTTTAGGAGAAGGGGAAGTAGTAGTGTTGTTAGTTGTGATAACTGTGTGAGGCTCACAATAGTCTTGCTTTTCAGTATAGTGTTCCTCTTCCAGCATGTTAAGGAGGCATTTTGTTGGGTCTGTGTGTGGTGGACTTGGTGGCTGAGAGAGACATGAAGAGTGTACTGTTTTTTTTTTGTTTTGTTTTTTGCAGTGATAACTAAATTTAGTGTAGATTCCCTTCCCTTCTTCTGAGAGCCTACATAAACCATAAGTTGGCAGCGTTTAAACTTTACTTGACGTCATATTACCATAAGATTTTACATTAAACTATCTTTGGGTATTTTCTAATCCCACAGTGGTTTGGAATAAAGTTTCATTAACTATGTGTAATGAATTAAAATTTAACCTATCAGTACCCAAGAACAAATAAAAGTTATTACATTAAAGGTTGAAAATACCAGTCAATGTTCCTTGTAAGATACTTTGCAAATTTAAATGCAGACAAGATTGTACAAATTCTGGACATACATTTTAATACAGGCTTGATTTCTTGTAATTTGTATAAAATGTTTAAATTCACAATGTTGCTGTGGTACATGTTTGTTTACTTCATGCTGCCATGGTGACGATAAAAGTACCATGAAGGTTCTTATCTGTATCTGAAGGTAAATTGACAGAGCAGGCTTTCATTGCATGATACTTTTCCTGCAATCAGAGGTAGTTCATTGTCCTTTTAGAGGTCTGATCCAAATTGTACAAATGCTGGTAGGAATGAAGGTCAATTTTGAGTGCTTGGTATAGAGGCATTTCAAAGTCTATTAGAGCGTTCAGGAAAATGAAATGTCCATTAACAGCCACAGAACTTGTGCTCGCTTTTTACTGTTACAGTATGAACTATTTTAAGGGAACTTTTATGCAGAGCGTACTAGTATTTTTTATAATGTTAAAAATATTCAATAACTCCATAGCTTTTACTTCTTTTGGTGATAGGTACACATTAACAGTAGATAAAAAAATATATTCCACAAATTAATGAAGAGTGCTGACAAAATGTCATGTATTCAGATAAAAATGAAAGTTCTATGAATAGTAACCAATTGATTTTAACTATTCACAAAAATTTAATTTCTCATATATCATTTATGTGAAAAGTGAGCTATTGTTTTTTATTTTCAGGAAGATTTTCTTTCTTGATAAAAAAAGATAGTTAAATATTTCTGACCATTTTGAAAATAAAATTACTTTTTCTCATATTCCCTCAAGTTGGTTAAAGCATAATCATAGAAACCTACAACAATATTGTGATGATGTCCAAAGCAAAACCAGAACGCAGAAGAAACAACTGTGTATTTCTACAAAAACAGGCAATCAAAAAAATGAATACAAACTGTTTAGAGACAGAGGTGAGTTTGAGGAGCTCCCTTCAAACGAGCTGGATTTGCAAGAACATCCAAGCATAATGCAATATGAAATGTACACGTTGAGGTCCAAAAAGTATAACTATAAAAATTATCAAACTGTCTGAAGAAACTTGTTTGGGACCTATGCTACTGTTCCCATGGCATGGTACCAGATTATTATTAATTGAATATCATTTTGCCTAAATATTGTATTCTAAATACCGAAATCAAAATATGATTCCATTGAAGGTAATATTAGGAAATCAACACCCAATGGAATCATATTTCTGTGATCAATATATAGAGCAAGATTTTTAGCTTAGAACAAATGCAATTAAATATAAGTTCTTGAACTCAGTTTATTCAAATAGGAGCAGGTTGCAGGTGATGTCTCAAGAGGGTACCACAACTTCAGGTTAGTTTATCAATATTCACTGTGAAGAACTCTTGTGGTTAAGATAATGCTTAAGGCAAATGCAGGTTCTACTGGTGGTAGCATCAGGATGGAAGGACCAGTGCCGAGGTCTCACCAAGTCAGCTCCTTTCTGCTTGCTGAGAGAAGTGTAAAGTGAAACAATTTAAAGTCGCATGCAGATACGTAATCCTGACCCCTGTGGGGATGAACGATTTGGACTCTGTTCGGACTATTTGCGATCAAGGTTTTATTACATTTTCAGAGTTTTTCTCAAATGCTGGGAATATCTTTATCTTTGTGCCTGCACAATAATACTGAGACAGACAAATTATTAAAAATGAATGTGCTCAATGTGTGCCAGCTATGAGCTTGGGCACGCTAGTGGCAACTCTATATCTATCTATCTATCTATCTATCTATCTATCTATCTATCTATCTATCTATCTATCTATCTATCTATCTATCTATTGGGGCGCAAATTATAGTTACCTTAGGGAACAAGTTATAGTTACTTCAGATAACTCTATCACAGTTGCATTTCTATGGTTTTGTATTGTTTTTTTAAGTGACATTGAAAAAAACAAAAGTTAAAGGAAGGATATAGTTAGGTGAAAAAGACAAGCAGGAGACACCCAATGGCTAAAGTAAGAAAGTGCCAACTTTCTGAATGTGGCATTCTCAGAAGTACAATTTAAAATCTGACTTCAGCATCAGTTGTGATTTTAAATTATGATTCCAAAGACACCAAACTTGGAGGTCCCATCTCTTCCAAATTGGAAAATACACTTTTAAAATGTAATAAGGTAATACCAATGTTTCTCTATGGTGGAGCTAGGCAGTAGTGAAAAACAGATTCAAGAGTTTCTCATTACTAGGGCATGTAAAACTTGAAAGTAAAAGCCCTACATTTTAAATACACTGCACCCTGCCCTTGGGCTGTCCAGGGCCTTCCTTAGGGGTGACTTATACATATTAAAAGGGAACGTTTGGGCCTGGCAAGGGGGGTTATCTTGCCAGGTCGACATGGCAGTTTAAACTTGCACACACAGGCTCTACAATCGCAGACCTGAGACATGTTGAAGGGCTACTGAATTGGGTGGCACATTCAGTGCTGCAGGCCTACTTGTGGTATTTAATTTACAGGACCTGGGCACAGTTAGTGCACTTTACTAGGGACTTATAAGTAAATTAAATATGCCAATTGTGGATAAGCCAATTGCTACCATGTTTTAAGCAGAGAGCACATGCAGTTTAGCACTGGTTAGCAGTGGTAAAGTGTCCAGAGTCCTAAAGCCAGCAAAAGCATGGCCAGGAAAACAGGATGTCTTAACGCAAAAAAGTCAGGGGGAACCATGCCAGGGACGCCAGGTCTAACACTTACATCAAATACTTGACTGAATTCAAGAGTCTCATTTAATTCACTTGCTTTGTTGATGATTGGAAGTCTCTTTCTTCTGTCCAAATTCAACCATTGAATCAGCATAGAAGTGTCATCCAGCACCAAATATCTATGTCGTCTAGGGAGGTTTTTCATCTACCAAGGAGCTAACCTCCACATCGCTCTTCACTAGTACATTTCTAATATGTCCAGCTTTGTACAGTGAATAAATGCTAAAAAACGTGTGCAAGAAATGAATTTCCATTTAATTCTTCTGACGGCACTGTTCCCTTCTCCTCATTTCCTCTCTTTTAAGATTCCTCTCACTTCCTGACCCACTTAGTCACTCTTCAGGCTTAATTTCTTGCAAATGCTCAAGAGCAACTTTTGCTACCTGCATCACTATAGAAATAACGTACTTAGATAGAAATAGACTTTCCTACCATTTTCGTGATATTTTATTTCTTCTCCCTATCAGTTGTCCATCAGTCAAATTATGCACAATGTTCACAAGTTCCCTTTCTTGCACATTTCAATCTTGTACTGTTAAGTTCACCACAATTGTAGCTTGATCAGTTTCCCATTTGTACAAATTCATTTCATGTAAATTTGTGTCTTCTGAATGACTCCCTTCTATAAAAAATGAATAAACCTGTTCAGTTATCTGATTTCAGACAGCCCACCTGGTTCAAGAAGTCAATTAAAGGCTTTAATAAAGGCTAATAACCCTATATCTAAAGGGAATCCCATTGGTGATCAAGCATTACTTAATAATACTAAATTGGCAAATGGGCAAAATAATGTATCTTACTCCTTGAGTCATACAAAATGAGATGACTCTCCAAATGTTAATATATGAAGTTGGGCTATATGTTTACATGAAATCTATGAATGAAATTATTATCTACTCTGAATTATCAGCAGCACAGCAGGATAAAGCTGTGATTTACTATATTCTGATTACCACAACAAGACCTATTGTTAGTGTCCTTGCTTTGCTCAATGTGATCTCTTTTTCAGATAATTTAGCTGATTACTTGTATCATATGATGGGTGTTAGATCTGGCATCCTTAGGGTGGTCTTACACCAGGCATTTTGCCTTTTTACCTCCTGTTTTTGCTGAATCATTTTGTTGGCATTAGGACTCTGAGTGCTTCATCATTGCTGACCAGTGCTAAAGTGCATGTGCTCCTCCCCTAAACATGGTAACAGTCATGTATACACAATTGGCATAATTAATTTACTTGTACGTCCCTTGTAAAGTGGTATCCCATATACCCAGGGCCTGTAAATTAAATGCTACTTGTGGGCCTGCAGCACTGAATGAGCCAACCACTTTAGTAGCACTCAAACATGTCTCAGGCCTGGGATTGCAGAGCTTGTGTGCTCAGTTCCACTGCCACTTTAACTTCACATTTAACACCTCTTACCAAGCCTTAAACTCCCCTACTTTTACATATTTGTCACATCAACAGGTACACCTTAGGTAGCCCATAGGGCAGGGTTCTGTGTAAATAAAAGGCAGGGCATGTACATTTAGGTTTTACATGTCCTGATATGAAAAACTCCCTAAGTCACTTTTCAGTACTGTGAGGCCTATTCCTCTCATAGGCCAGCCAGAATTGAGAATTTCTTAATATATGCTTAAGATGTAATTCCTGATCAGAAAGGAGTAGCAACATCGTGTTTCATATCATTGGAATTGTAATGATAAATCCTCTTTACTGGTAAGGTTGGATTTAACATTACTATTTTAGAAATGCCACTTTTAGAAAGTGTGCATTTCTTTGCTCTTACTACTCTGCATGCCTGACAGCCTGCCTCCAATACACATCTGGGCTGGGTGACAGCTATATATGTGCATTCCCTCCAAACAGCCACTACACAGGACACTTAACTGCATCTGCTTTCATCTGCATACTGATGGGCCTTCCTGGGCAGGATGGATGGAAGGGGCTCACACTTACATTTCAAAGAGTAGTGTCCTAATCCTGCACCACAGATGGAATACCCCCACAGCTATCCTGGCAGACAGGGCTTAGTTTAAAGGGATCCTTGGGCACTTCAGAGAGTTCCTTTGAGTTCATCCCCCACATCAAAGACATTTTTGGCCAGAAGTACTGGGCCTCCGACCCCTTAAATTTCGATCACTACTGGACCTGGGAAGAACTCTGCTGGAGTAAAGATTGTTGTGCTGGAGCAATTGCCACTCTGCCTGGATTGACTGTTTTAAGGAACTGCTTCACTGAGCTGCCCTGCTGCCTGCTGATCTCTGCCCTGCTGAGGACAAGGACTGGGCCCATCTCATTTGAACCCAGAGTGACTCCAAGGGCTTGCAAGCTTGCCCTCTGTTCTTCTGCAGTCTCAGGGACATCAAAGACTGCTTGAAACTCTTCTGGTGCTGCTGTATTCTGTCATCAGTGAGCCCTCAAAGTCCAGGGCCTCAGAAGTGTGTTGTGCACCTGCTTTCTGCAAAAAAATGATAGATTGTCACCACTGTGCTGGTCGTAACTGGCGCATTGCCCCTTCGACTCCGATGCAGAGGCTGTTCTATGACAGCTGATTCACAGCATGCACAGCCCGATGACAATGTTCTGCATGGCTTGACGACAATGATTGCATTCACTTTAACGGAGTTTGATTTGGAACCCGATTGCGAGGCTACGCGGATTGGAACCAATGCATTGTGTCCTTAACTTTGACATTTTGTTTCATCTAAGGTACTTTTTAGTGGACCATGCATGGGTTTTGTAGTCGGCCTACCCTCCATTGCTGTCAGCCTGAATTTGGATGCCAAGCTACCAGAGGGTGAGCACAGGTGAATTTATAGTGTGTATCTGACTTACCCTGACTAGAGTGGTGGTTCCTACTTGTACAGGGTGCATACCCTGACAACCAGAATCCCCATTTCTGTCAGTGGGTTTGTGACCAAATCAAGAGGTAGGAACCAGAGTGGAGTGAGCCGATATTACCATATTGAGGACATTTGCCTAGAAACTGAGGTTTCATTATTTCTTTGATCTTACTGTCTCCTTCCGTCCCACGCCCTTTGTCTTGACTTTAGTTTTAAGCAAGCCAAAATAGTTCACTTTTCAGGACATTCATGAATTGCACAAAGCTTGATGCTGTTTATAATTTTAGTATATACCATACACACTGCTAAACGTAATTGCTTCTAGACTCAGAAACAGAAGATAATGCCATGGTTAAGATTGCATTGAATCACATTTTGCTTTTTTGTGGTACGTGGAAGGATCAGGCAATGTGTAGGAAGTTCAGCACTGTGCATTGATACACAGGTTACAGTTGAACTAGAATGGTTAGTTAGGTGTCAGAGTTGAATCAATGATCAGGTTGTGCCAAAGCTGGGTTGTCAGTGTTAAAAGTCAATAAAACATTTGTTAGGCATAAAGTACATCATACAAATCAGCAGAACCCTGAATTATGCCACAATGAAAGACTAAAGTATTCAAGAGGGCTGACTGAATAAATTATACAAGGAGAGACATATTATGCAACATAAAATGGCACATCATGTGGCAGTATTATTTAGATATTTTCACATTTGCTGAATGATAATACTATTTAGGAAATGTTTCACCACATTAATACCTGTTTAACCCATTAATACAGCAATCAGAATGTAATAGGTGATGAGTTAACCCGAGCAAAGGATCTGCTATTGTGTGGCACCTTGTGTGATGCTTAATGTTTGATTTGTTTGATTTAGATGCAATATTTTATTTGTTTCAAAGTGCAGATTTTGTGACATATGAACTAAATCAGTAATTATACATAAAACTCAATGGTGGTAGAATAAAATAATTCTAGTGCCATTGTAACAAGCCATAGTTAGACATGCTTATGATGTACTATACACAAGTAAAATTGAGTCATAATTGACAGAAAACCTGTGGGTGAAAGATACTTGAAGGTGTGAGTTCGAACATGGGGATCTTGAGCCCAGATCTGAAAAGCATCAGAGATTGGTCATTGCTGTTGCTGAGCCAGGTGTCCCAGGGGTGGACAGCTGTCTAGGAGACAATCCTCATGCATGAATTCAATTTGTTGCAAAGCCTGAGAAGCGGGACCCCTTAGGTGTTCTTTAAATGTTGATTAGAGAAATGTATTGCTGCTGATTGCAGGATCCTGCTGTGCAGATGATGGAGTGCAGGTTTAAGTATGTATCCTGGTTATTTTCCCTAATAGGCTTTGTAGACAGTAAAGAGGATGTTGAAATTGAACCCACGCCCAATATGAGCTAATTTATAGCTTTTGAAATTGATTTGAGACAATTGCATATCAACAGATTCAAGCATAATCTGGCCGCCAAGTTTGTTAGTCCACGTAGCCTGTCTGTGAGCACCTTTGGTAGCTCAGTGTAAACCATTCTGCAGTAGTTTAAGTATGTCAACAAGTTTTTCTTTCACTAGTTCTTTCTTGAGTTCTTTCCTCATTGGATTGATTGCCATTTGTTTTCACTTACATGTCCTTTTTGTTTTTTTGTTCACTGTTACATCTTTTCATTTTGTCTTTCTTTTGTTTTTCTGTGTTTGTCTTATATTTTGTGACACATTTTTAGTAATTAATATAGTATGTATACTCTATGCAGTGCGTCCATAGACTAAGGGGGTCATTAGGACCCTGGCGGCCTTCAAACCGCTAGGGTTGCGGTGGCAGTCTGACCGCTTTGGCTGCGGTCTGACTGCTACTTTATGGCCGTGGCGGTCGTGCTGTGGTGGGACTGCCAGCAGCACCAGTTCTCCTCCACAGGAGGGACTGGTGGTCATAATCTGCCAGGGCAGCACTGCAAGCAGCACCGCCCTGGGGATTACGACTCTCCCCTCTTCGCCAGCTTTTATCTGGTGGTAGCACCGCCATGTATAGGCTGGCAGAGACGGGGTGCAGTGTGCCCCGGGGGAGGGGGGGCTGCACTGTCCATGCACTTGCCATGGGCAGTGCAGGGCCCTCTGGCCAGCCCGTTGCGATGTTCACTGTTTGCTTTGCAGACAGTGAACATCATGACGGGTGCTGGGGCACCCTATGCACTATAGCATTGCCGCTGGATCAATTATGAGCCAGCGTCAATTTTGTAGACAGTGTTTCTGTCCTACAGGGCCAGCAGGAAGGTAGCCACACTGGCCACAACCTGACCGCAGGACTTCGGCATCATAATGTCCCCCTAAGGTTTAGGAAAACCGGTGTAAATCAAATTTTTGTAACACATCCCACCTTATTTTTGGTAACTCTTGTATACATTATTGTCCCCTGATTAAATGGAGATGTAATGTAACTAAACCAAGTATGGGTACATAATGATGTTAGGTCGGTGTTACACTAGTTTTTGTGATTTTACCCCTCTGTTTTTTGCTTTTGTGTTCTCTCTATTACCTCATTGAAAGAGTAAAAATATACAAATCAAAATAAATAGAAGCATGTCTCACCCCTTCCGAAGAAGAAGGTGTTTTTTGTTATTTTCAGTCGAGATACAGGTGCAGTAGGATGTAGCAGCAGTTACCGTGTCTGGGTTTAGGCTATAAACTAAAAGAAGGCATCTTGTTAACAGCCTGTTCCACTGTATCCTTCTTTTTTATTAGACCCCCAGGAATTCCACTTCTCTGCTTTGTGTGCTCTGATAATTGGTTTGAAGATGCAATCAATAGCTTGAGGCGCACGTTTTCAAACTTCCTGTATCAGCCAGCCTCTCTATTTTATGATCTAACAAAGGTTTCTGTTTTGTCCATTGTTATTAGATCTACAGACTTTACATGCTTATTGACTTTAAATGCTTGTATCTGGCCAGGACCGCATTTTGTTTAGACAGAATAAGGTTTTCACTACATTGGCAGTGTGAATCCATCTAATTTGTTTTGACCCAGTGATGGGGATAATGAACAGGGGCTATATCAGGTTGGTGGATTGTCACACCTATTCTCATTTGTGGTAGTCGTTGTAAAACCTTATTTTATCTCTTGCTTATTTTCGCTGAGAGCAATAAAATCAATTTAGCGTTTCATATTTTAGATTTCAAAAATATAAAAAAACATGAATTCTAATGATAGTAATTAAATGTTTTATTGGTTGATTGATTGAAGTCTTACAATGTCCTAGTCACTGTGAACCACCATATTTTCAAGATTTAAAACACATACATAAAACTGTTTCAACCATCAAATATACAGACACCTAAAAGAACCTTAAGAGATTGATTCATAATTTTCTGTAATGTGCTTGTCTAAAAAATAAAACATACTTTGTTGAAAAAAGCAGCAACACCTAGTTCTAAGATATCTTATAGCAGTGCAAAATCTTTACTGTGCCAATATATGTGATATTACTTATGGATATTTCAGTCAGAATTTAATTGCTAGCAGCAAAATTAAGCCAAGATCATCTCTTGGAGGAGACCAAACCGGAACCTGATTAAATTGTCTTTTAATTGTCTAGACCAGTGTTCCCCAACCCCCGGGCCGCGGACCGGTGCCGGTCCGTGGATCAACCGGCACCGGGCCGCCCCACTGTGGTGGAAGGGGTAAATGTTTGATCATTTTTCCGTGGCCTGCTTGTCACACAATGGGACAAGCGGGCCACGGAAAAATGATCAAACATTTACCGGTCCGCGGCGATAAAAAGGTTGGACAACACTGGTCTAGACCAACCAGTCTCTAGCTAGGGTAGTGGTTTGAGAATCTTGTATTCATTTATTATCATCCAGGCGTAAGATCTGCATGAGAGGGCATCTTTATTTTTTATCAGTGACGTTTTTTTCATCAGACAATTGACTTTTTAAACAGTCTTTAAGGGCAGGGACATTTCCCATAATGGACAAACAGCCAAGTCATCAATCGCCCCTAAGTACTCCTGTGACTGGGGGTTTATATTTGTTTGAATTTTCTGCCAGAGAGGTTGGCATAGCTGATTCAATCTGATTAACTTTATTTGTTTATAGACTTTGATATAAGCTCCTTTCCTTGCAATAATTTGATTTACTAGACCAAATTCTAACCTATCTGGGCTGGCAAGGTGTTGTAGGGGAGGTGGAAGAAAGATCTAAATATCTTTGAAAGAATGATATTTAAACTTATCACATCTCTACCACGCATTGCCTCGCTTCCATAGGAGATACTCTGCAATAGTTAGGACCATTTGATGACCTCTGTAATATATGAAATGCGAGGAGCAGTGTGTTACCCTTCCTCTGCAGGTCATGTCTGTGCTGCTGGAAGGAGCCCTTATCATCAAATAGGTAACTATACGTTTTGACCTCTTCCAATTGTTGGCCTTGAAGGTACAATTTGTGCCTTTTCTATATCCTGTTGCTCACTCCCATGACCTTGACTATTGAATAATGCGATATTTGATCAATAAGTCGTTGCAGGCCTATTTTAGTATGACATAAAAGAACCACGTCATCTGTGTACAGAAGGTTGGACCTATGCATATCTCCTAGTTTGGTGGGGTGCGCGTTTACTACATCCAGTGCCTTGAAGCAGGTCGGCCAAAAACAGATGGAACAAGTATGACGCAAGGACACAACCTTTGCTTAAGACCCTGGGAGGATTCAATTTTCCTAGAGAGGAATGAACCATCACCTATTTTCACCCTTAGCCAGGTATCTGAGTACAGTAGCTGAATTGCTTTTAAGAGAAAGTTGGGGATACTCAGGTGAGCCAATTTTTGCCAAAGGAGATGACCCTGTACGCAGTTGAATGTTGACATAAAGTCCAAAAATCACAAGTAGATTAGATGCTTATTTGATTTATAACTATGTCTATACTTACTGAGACCGCTAGTATATTTGTTGCCATCTGGGCTCTTGATCAAACTCCGACTGATTAGGACAAGTAATTTGTTTTTCTTCCACCTAAAGTGAGAGTTCCGATAGGAGAAGCCCTGCAAAGAGTTTTGCCTCAGTGTCATGCACGGTAATGAAGTGCTAATTTTTCAGTCGTGATAGTCTCCCTAATTGAAGATAGGTGTTAGTATGGAGCCCCTCCATGAATCCAGGATGGCCTCTAATTGATGTGCGTTATTAAAAAACTACAGATAGGCTTTCTGCCCAAAAAACCGGATTTACCCTATACAGAGCATGTGGAATTCTATTCAGACCCAGTGCACCATCTTGTCTGCTTAATTTTAACAGTAGTGGCTCACTCTTCTCCTAATGGGAAATGTGATTATTTCACACCACTCTCGCAGGAATTGAGCATACACAGAGATCACAGGGTTTTCATTTTGCATTGCACAGTTTGAAAATCAAAAAAACACAATTTAATTCACCCCTGTGTACCTCTAGTCCCTTTTTATAGCACACACTGAGCACTGTTGACACTGGAAGCCTGCCTTGCAGATACATTATGATTTTCTGGCAGTTTTGTATCTAACTAGATTTCAAAATCTTACATTTTACATCCTTCGGTTGTAAAAAAAATATTTTCTGCTAGAAAAGAAGAGCACTGCTATTCCTCACAGGCCTCAGAATGGTGTTATATATGTGTATCTGGAAATACAATGGACATCTTTACCTATAGAAGAGACTTGCATTTCTTTGGCATGAATTAATTAGTTTGAAGGTTAATGGTCTACTTACTGTCCCAAAATACAACACATTTTTAGTGCTGGATCGTGTGTGGTGTTGCAAAAACAATGGAGGGGTCTGAATATAAAAGCTCCCAGCTACGATGTAATGTTCTTTGCTGCATCCTCACCACATTGGATGTACTGGACAGTTTGGAGGAAGGGAGGGGTGCAGTGGGGTGCATGTGTGTCTACTCTTGGCGTTGGCTAGAATTTCACTGAAAGGCACATCATGCATAGCATGTCCGAGGCAGAGAACAATAGTCCCATAATAATTTCGATGGCATATGGAGAAACACGCTGATGTGATAAGTTGGCTAGCATATGTGGAAGCAGGCCCAGACTGGCATTTCTGGCTGCTGCCTGTGGCACTGGATGACATCTAGACAATTGTGGTAGAAAGAGAAGTGGGATTGCAAACAGGAAAAATGGATCCCATAATATCTTGGCTTGCAGAAATAAACTGGACATTACATGAAATGGTGATATATCATAAAACAGTTACCCAACAATACATTACTGGCATCTGAGGGACATGGATATCTGCACAAAGAAACATCTGCCACCCACCCCTGTCTCCCTTCCTCATTGGCCAAGGCTGCCATTGTCAAACAATGAATAAAGGGACAGGAATATGGTAGGACACTTAGGGTCTCATTATGAGACTGGAGGGCTGACCACCAGCCTGCCAGCCCCAAGGGGAGGAGACCACCGCACAGAGCTAGTAGTCTCCCCCTGGTTCGATTACAACCTTTTCACTGGGCTGGCTGCCCAAAATCTCCATATTTGGAGGTTGTCCACCAGACAGCCCAGTGGAAACGGTGAAGCTGCATTAGGCTCGGCTCCACCTGGAGCCAAGGCCAATGCCGTCACAAAGAGGGGGCCTTCAGCACACTCAGAATGTACACTAGCACTTCCTTTCTGCCAGCCTTTTCATAGCAGTGCAACTGTCATGGAAAGGCTGGTGGAAAGAGTACTTGTAATCAACATTGCGGTGCTGAATGTAGCACCGGCGTGGCTGATCACAAGTCCGACTGCAGCAGGGTATCATGTTCCTGGTGGTGGTGGCAGTCCGACTGCCAGGGTTGTAATGTAGCAGTCGGACCACCAGGAGTGCGGCGGTCTAACCGCCACCACAAGGTTGGAGGGCTCAAGACCGCCAGCCTCGTAATGAGGCCTTTAGTCTTTCTTGTTCTTTCTTATCCTTTAGGTTAAAAATCAAGGAATTACTTTTTTGCTTGTATGCACTATTTTTGATTACTTTATCTTTGTACAAGGGAAAAGTCAGTTTCATCTCTCACACCCAAGAAGCATTGTTTATATTTGTTTTTATAACGAAACCTTGTCTCAATTAAAACACCCCTATTTACATTGCAGTGATTTTAATAACAGGGTTTATCTGAGTGTGTACCCTATTGGTCAATTATAGACACACAATGTAACAGGTAGCTTAGGTAAAAAAAAAAACCTAATATTTGGTTTGAAAGTAGAAAAGACACAATTGCCTTCCGAGAGGAGGACTTTAATAAATGAGGCTTTCTAACAGACCGTCCCTTTGCAGGACCAGGCCTCTTACATCTAGTGAACATTTTTCCACCCCGTCCCTCTAATGATGGGCTTTGCTTGTTCAGTGCAGACCAGAATGCCTGTTTTATGTTCCTGAAATATATCAAGTTAATTGTTTTAATTTGTTTAATATTTGTCAGAGTTAGTGCTTTATTTTGAGATTGTAAAGCTCTGTAACAGTAAGGAAGATGTGCTTCCTTCTATTTTTGAGCTGTGCACTAACTGTTTGAACTGTGGTTTCTGGTTATCAGAGTATGCACCCAGTACAAGCAGGAGCCACCACTTCTAGTCAAGGTAAGCTATCTACCCACTTGGAGATAACCTGCACCCACTCTCTGGTAGCTTGTCAAAGAGCTGTCAGGCTTATCTAAAGAGGCAATGTGTAAGTATTTGTGCAACATACACACACACAGTAGCACAATGAAAACACCACAAAAAGACTTCACACAGGTTAAGAAAAAAAGAAAAGATTTATCTGAGTAAAAGTAAAATGAGACCAAAATGACAAAAATCCAGTCAGTAGAAGTCAAGATGTAAATGTTTAAATTTTAATAAATTAAAAATAGTGCCTAGAAGTCACCATAGGTCAAAAGTGTACTTGTGTTAGTTAGTGACATGTGCAAATCCAAGGTTCAGGCTGACCACGATGAAGGGTAGGCCGGCTACATAATCCTGCAGGGTCTGCTGAAAAAGTACAATGGATGAAACATCGGCATTGAGGAACAAATGCAAAGGCGATGAGTCGCTTCTGATCTGTGCAATCGGATCGAAGCTTCATCATTGAGCCTCGCAATTGGGTCCCGTGTTGGTGTCAAACTCAGTTAAGATTAATCTAATGCATCATTGTTGAGCCATGCAGAGCATTGTCATTGGACCATGCGGCCTGTGAATCCTCTGTTGTCGAAAAGCCTGTGCCTCGGTGTCAAAGGAGTGGCGCGTTGGTTCCCACCGGCACAGTGGTTACGTTGCAGTGGTTTTTGCAGAAAGGAGCTGCAAACCCACTTCTGAGGCCCAGGACTGGAGGGAGTAGCTCAGTCAAGGTTAGGACTCACAGATGGCAGAGTCCAGCAGCAGAAAGCAGAGATGCAGCAGGGCCTTGATATCCCTGAGACTGCAGGAGAATAAAGGGCAAGCCAGCAAGCCCTTGGGGTTACTCTGGGTCAGATAAGAGGGTCCAGTCATTGTCCCCAGCAGGGCAGAGATCAGCAGAAAGCAGCAGAGATCTTACAGTACAACACTCTTTATGCCAGCAGAGTTCATCCCAGGTCCAGTAGTGTTCTGATTTGGAGGAGTCAGAGACCAGTTCTTATGCCCAAATGTGTCTTTGAAGTGGGTTGACTTAAAAAAGGGTATATTAAGTGCACAGAGATCCTTTCTTCCTAGCCCTAGCTCCAGACAACCAGTAGGGGGTTATCAGCCCTTTCTCTGGGGACAGACACTTCCCTATTCCAGTGTAAGTGTCAGCTTCCCTCCAGCCTTCCTGCCCTGAAAGGGCCATCAGAATGTGGATGAATGCAGATAAGTGCTCAGACACACCTAGCCTTCCTGTGTTTGTGGCTATCTAGAGTGAATGCAGAAAGTGTAACTGTCACCTACCCCAGGCGTGTACTGGAGACACGCTGTAAAGCACACAGAGCAGCAGAGAAATGTCCACTTTCTAAAAGTGGCATTTCTAAAATAGTTATATTAAATCCAAGTTTACCATTAAAGAGGATTTATCATTATCATTCCAATTATATGAAACATGAAGTAGCTACTCTTTTCTGATCACGAGATACAGCTTAAAAGTCTATTAAAGAATTCCTAATACTGGTATGCCTCACACTAGTGAAACACGACTATGGGAGTTTTTCAGTACCAGGACATGTAAAACGTAAAAGTACATCTCCTGCCTTTTACATACATTGCACCTAGCCATATGGACTTTCTAGGCCATACATTAGAGGTAATTTATATGCAATAAAAGGGGTGTTCAAGGCAAGAGGAATCAAATGCCAAGTCTAAGTGGCAGTGAAACTGCACACACAGCCATTGCACGCCTGACACATTGTTTAAAGGGCTAATTAAGTGGGTGACATAGTCAGTACTTCATGCCTACTAGTAGCATTTAATTTACAGGCCCTGGGTATATGGTTCACCACTTTACAAGGGACTTAAAAGTAAATTGCATATCCTAATTGTGAATACACCAACATTATCCTGTTTCTTGAAGAAGTGCATTGGTAAGCAGTGGTAAAGTCCTCAGAGTCCTAAGGCCAAGAAAAAGATACAGCAAAAATCAAAAATGTGAGGCAAACAGATTTGGTGAAGACTACCCTAAGGCTGTCAGGTCTAACAGTAACTCATAGAAATATTGTTTTCAATTATTTTACTTTGCACACTGCTGGCTCATAGTACTGATGCTGAGCTCTTAGCTGCACCATCAAAGTTCATCATGTAATGGCCCCAAGAGATAATCTGTACTATTGGTTGGTTTCGGCAATGTCTAAACTCTGCATTTATTCAAGTTTGAAGTACTCTGCTTTTAAGATATTGAAAAAGGACTGTGGTTGTAGGGATCTCTTTAATCCTTTTTGATCCCTTTTTCCTTCTTTCTGACATCTGTTTGGCTTCACACATTAATCTATGTACCTCTACCAGCTCAAATCACCACATCATACAATTTTCCCTAGCTTTGCCGTCTCTCTAATGTCCCTTGTTCTATTTTGCCAAACTCCCTTTCAGCCTATAAGGACACATCTGTAAACTAAAGACTGTCTTTCCTATTCACCCAGGTTAATTGCTGCTCCTCACTTCCCAATTTAACTTTCTTGTTTTTAACTTTGCTAATAATTCATTAATATTAGGTCCACACTTGACGAGCCGACGATTTATTAAACTTGACATTATTTTCTAATGTTACTGGCACTGCCAGCTATAAGCAGCTCACCTCTATTTTCAGGTTTATTTTATCAACTATATCTTATTCTTGATTTTTACAAATAAAGTAATAATATATCAGGTAGATCTATCAAATGCTATGCACATTGCAGTCACATTGTCATGCTCTGAGTAATATTATTAATTATCTGCTAGTTATGTCACCAAAGTGTTTTATATTTGGTGTCATTTTTTACACTCAGAAGCATGAAAGGCTAAAGAAACCTCGTGGGTATTAGAACATGCAATCTGCAAACCACAAAGGTATCTTTTTAGTGAGCATAGACATTTTTGAGCTTTCATTCTCGCTTTTGTAGTGTGCAATTGATTTTTTATATATTTAATTTAAATGTTGTGCCATCTATACTAGAATTGTTTTAAGTGACGGTATGTTTTAGGAATCATCTCAACGTACTTGACCACCTACCCTCCAGCCTCCTTGCTACTGAAACATCAAAAAGCAATAATTTGAGCATTTTGCATATTATTTTTATAAACATTATTTCAATAAAACCTACTTTTGCATGGTTACTGTAACTTAAATCATACCTTCTGTAATTTGTAATAAATAACATTATTGCTAAATTTACCAAACCAAATTGTACAATGAAATTTAAAAACTAAGAAAACATTGTCCATTTATAACACTTTGAAAAATTAACAAGTTGGTTTTCTTGTGTTTTTTCCTACAGATTTAGATGATCCTATTGTAACTGTCCACCAGAGTATAGGAGAAGCAAAGGAACAGTTTTACTATGAAAGGACTGTATTTCTTCGCTGCATTGCTAACTCTAACCCACCTGTTCGATACAGCTGGAGACGTGGTCAAGAGATACTGTTGCAGGGATCTGATAAAGGAGTGGAAATTTATGAACCGTTTTTCACCCAGGTAGGAATCAAGGTACAGTACATCCTTTTCTGATCCACTATTTTTCGTTCTTCCATCATTTTATATTGGGGACCTATCTTTGGATATCCTAAATTGTTTTATACACATTCAGTTTTTGTAAGCTAGCACTCAAGACGATTAAATATGGGTGTTTACAGTGCTACACACCTTTGCAAAATAGCTTGAGTGAATTATCTGAGAATCTTTTGGGTGTTACAAATGAAACTGTGCCTACATCATGTTGCTAAAAACGGTTCACTCACTTATTTATTTCTTCTTTTTTAAATGTCACTTATGAAAGTTATATACTGCTAACCCTATTTGTGTAACAATAATTGTTAGAAACATTCTGGCTTGTCTACTAAAGTAGCACATGGTAATTATAATATCATAAACACAGTTTATGGGAACATCAGAATGCTGCACTGAAATTAGGTTTTTTTTTCCTCTCTTAGTTACCAATAACAAGTAGCATAATAACCCCATTCTTTGTCAAAGTGTAGATTTACATGCCTCCTCTGTCTGAAACTGAGACTGGAGCCAAATTACTATTAATAATGTTTATTCTGTAGGAGTAGTAATCTGCCACCAGGGCACAGATCTCCCTAAAGTGTAGGAAACATTTTAAAGGTTTATTAAACATAAAAAATAGTAAGGATATTTTTATTTTAAATATTTATGCAAATAACTTTTATATATTGATTTTAAATGTATCAAAATAAAACATGGCACCACACTAATAACTTACATTTGAATTAAGGGTCATTAATTTAAATGTAAATTTTGTTTTAAATACTAAACAAAATCACACGCACATTAAAATGTGTATATGTATTATTACAAACAAGTTATGTATAAAATAGTTTTAAATGTAAGTTATTTTGTTTTTTAAAAATAAAGGTACAATTATTTTTAAATAAAAAGCTAGAAAACTATTTTGTCATAAAATAATATTTTTAGACATAATTTTTGAACATTCAACGAAATCTAAATATATTTTTAAAGAGTCCAAATAATCTAATTTATTTATTTTAATATTATTTCCTATGGATTTTATTTCCTATGGGAGTTTGTTGTGGTATTGGTAATTAGCCAAATGCATTAATAATTGTAATTGTAAATTGTATTTATGTGGCTCTTACTACCCATGACAAGGCAGTGAAATGCCTCACAGGGAGTAGCATGAAACTTTGGAACACAATGCTAGAGGTAAACAATGGTAGCTTAGTAGTATGTGCTTCCTTTCTCTCGTGAGAGTAGTTGTGTTATATTTATGAAGTTTGTTCTCTTGAGATCCCATGCATTTATCCTTGAATTCTGAATAATGAAAGATTAATTGAAGTGGATTAGTAAATAGAAGAGTGAGATGTTATTAGGAGTGGTGGGCATGGGCGAGAGAACGAGACAAGATTATACAAAGCATGTCTGGGTGTCTGTTGTAGTAAAAAAAAAGTTGGTTGAGTCAAAGGGTTGCAGCAAAGTCGGATGTGGAAGGGTTTAAAAAAAAAAAAAGGAATTAATGTATATATGTATACAGACACACACATAAAATATATAGATATATGTATACATAGATACACCCATATAGTTGGGAAGGAAACGTCTGCCTTGTTTCCTCAGCGATGGCTTCTGCACTTGGACCTCGGTCTGCTCTATCAAAAGCCAGAGAGTCTTTTTTGACAGCTGTAAAATATGCCTCTTTTTGCATGGTTACACCCACTTTTTCTAGACTGTAGCTTTTGGCCTTTAAACTTTGTGTACTTGGGAACTGATGTCCAGTCCCTAGTGTATGTGCTCTGACCCGTCAAACATGGTAAAATTGTCTAATTCATTATAAGCATATTTCGCTTTCCAGTTAGGCCAATTAATATGGTGCTGAAAGTACACCAGTGGCTCAGAAAGTAAAATGGCACCTGGGAAATGCAGCACCTATTTTATCCACTAGGCTGGCAAGTCGAATGTGATTTCAGCCCTACATATGGAGCCAACTGCGAAATTTGCTTTAAAATATTTAATGTCACCCCTTAGTAGGCCTTCCAGTCCATGAGCTAAGGTGTATAATTACTGTGGATTTTCTTTAAGGCAAGCTAAGTTACAGTTTAAATGCTAATTCTGTACTTCTAGTTTAGAGTAATTGAGAAAGTAATGTAAACCACTATTTTAAATAATTATAAAAAATACAATCAACTTATGAAGTTTTATTTGTGATAAATATACAGGAAAATTACTGTTTAAAAATTTACATTTTCCTCCCTGAAGATCCAGCAAGCTAATCAGCATCAGCCTGCCTGCAACTAATCTTTCAGTGCCTCCTTTGATGAGGTGTGAAATACTGCTCTCATCATAGAGGCAATGGCTGGAAGGTTGGGATGGATGAGGAATGTGACACAGTTTAACCCCAAGAAGGGCAGTTAATGAGGGTCCAGGAATTTCACTAACTTGAAAGGGGGCACGGGGAGCCTCTAGCTTAGTGATAAGTGGAGCCCAGAGAAGAGGATATTCTTTCATTGAAGGGTACACTTTTAGACCTTGAATAGGAGAGCACTGTTCATTACCTTTGCTCACCTCTAGGTGTGATATATGATCCTAGGGCTGAAAGGTTCTGCCATGTCGGATTTTGCTGAAAAATGTGCACTGCAGGGTAGTCTGCAGTAAAACAAACAGGATGTTCTGCAAAACTGTTAAAGTCCGCCCTCAATAGTTGTTGTTCATTGGGCAGAGAACATCTAGAAGTCATCCCCACCTACTAGCTAGTGACACAAATAAAGGAGAACCTAACCCCCAGCTCCTCAGAACACTTTCTGGAGCTGCGGCAGGGCAGAAGGTGATCGTATCTATCTGTGACCTGTTTAGAGAACTCAGCAGCTGGATGTGTTCCCACTTTTACCCAGTACTAAAAAGAAGACTCCAAGGGTCAGTTGGCTGACCTTCTGTACAGATACAGGGAAATCAAAGACTGCAAGAGTTATTTTCCTGGAATGCCAGATATCTAGTTACAACTGGATCTGGCCTGGACCTTGCTGAGGATCTCTGCTGGAATATTTCCTGTTCAGTAGGTGCTGCTTAAAGCTAAACTGCTCTAGAAAGTCTGAAAAGTTGGGACTTAAAACATTTTTTAACTTCCATGACTTCTGGAATTTTAACAAGCATTGCGAGGACTTAGTTCAACACAGCTTACAAATTGCCCAACTGAATGTTAATGAGCTCCAAAAAAAGAATCTAAAGGCCTGATTTTTAGTTTGGTGTAGAGTTACTATATCATAAATTCATCCTGTTACAAGGGCCGTGGAATATAAAACACTTGTAATAAGGCACACAGTAACATCCACTAAATTCTAAATCAGGCTTTCAGTCCAAAGGTAGAAATCTTGACCAGGTTAAGGCACAAAAAGTATTAGACTGAAGAGAAGACTTCCATTGGCATGAAAGTTCGATGTCCCTGCTTGGATCTTTTTCTTCCAAAATCGATGGTTTCTGCGTGGCCTCATCAAACTGTTGTCTCATTTCAATAGAACTGCATTCGATACAGCCTTTAACCTTGCCCCTCCAAAGGATTTTGACTTTCAATAAAACGTTAAGACAGAATGTAAAATCTTTGACATGGAAGGCATGCTTGTATGTCCAGCCTTAGTTGTATCGCAGTCAGCCTGAAAAAGAACATAGGTCCTGGCCAGCAGTAAACAGTGGTTGCTGATTAGTGCTTTACTTTTTCTTGAAACGTTTTGCCCTAAATCCTTGCCATAACATCATATTCCTTCCCCCTGTGGACTTTGATCATTTTGTTGACATTTTTCTTATTCATTTTTAGAAATCTTTTGTTCTCAGAAATCAGTGTCAGGAAGCCCAAGCACAAGTCATGCTTCATAAGACTAAATCAATGTGCTCTTCATAAAGAAGCAACAGGCTGGTATTTTAACTGTATGAAGACAACTTTTCAAGGAAACAACACACATCATGACACTGCGGGGGTCAATATGAGTTTGGCGGATGGAAAAGGCCGTCCGCCAAACTCCTGCAGTCAGAACCGACAGGGCGGCCCCCTTCCCATGGGCCCCATTACGACTTTCCTGCTTGGTCAGCTGGTGGAAACAGAGTTTCCGCTGCGTGGCCCAGCGGGAAACAGGTCCACAACATTGATGCCAGCTGATAATTGAGCTGGCAGCAATGCTGCGGTGCGTAGGGTACACTAGCACCTGTTGCGGTTTTCACTGTCTGCAAAGCGGTCTTAAGACTACCAGGGTCATAACGAGGCCCTGTACCTTTAAAACCAGTATCCTACAGAAGCTTAGCATAGATCTCCTTCATAGCAGTAAATACTGCTCATTGAGGAGCTGCACATATCAGAAAATTATTGAGGTGCTGTCCAAGCAATACTTGTAGACTGTCGTTTGTGAGACCTGACTAAGTCAGATTTTTAACCCACAGATGGGGCACTAACATAGTTTCCATAGTATTCTACAATTTATTAAGGGCCAAGGAAAAGGGCTAGTTACTAGTTATATTGAAACTCTCAGTGGCACTTGACACAATTAATTAATCTGTTGATAGATCAAAAAGAAACTATGGGCCTCATTGCAAGATTGGTGGACCAACCGTCGGCCTGCCAGTCCCATGGAGGGGAGACCTCTGTGGAGGTGGCGGTCTCCCCAGCGGCCGAATTACAAGGTTTCCAATGGGGTGACCGGTGCACTGAAAACTGTGGTTTTCGCAGGTCAGCCCAGTGGAAACCGTGTGGCGGCATTGGTATCTGCTCCTCATGGAGCTGAGGCCAATGCCGTCACACAGAGGCCCTCAGAATACACATTGTCTGCCCGAGCAGACATTGTGTATTTCGTTGGTGCTGGGGAGGGGGGCCTGCACTGCCCCTGACATAGGGAGGGGCAGTGCAGGGCCCGTGGCCTCCAGCACTGTCTTTCTGCCAGCCTTTCCATGGCAGGTCCCTGCCATGGAAGGGCTGGCAGAAACAGGAGTTGTGATCAGCATGGTGGCGCTGAGTTCAGCGCCACCGTGGCTGACCCATGAGTCCAACCACTGTCAGCCCACTGTGAACCATGTTCCCGGCGGTGACCGCTGTCCTCTGGCAGCCTGACCACCAGCGTTGTTATGTTGCAGTCGGACGGCCTGGAGTGCGGCGGTCCGATGGCCACCACTAATCAGACCCTATATCTTAGATGCTTGAGAAAGATAGTTGATGTGTTAAATCTACTTTCTTTTAACTCTCAATTACAATTCACCTTGAGACTCAACAGATGTCTATTTTGACATAGCTTGGAGTTCTCTTCATACAGCATGCCTTCATGATATTTACATAATCCTCCTTTGTGACATATTGTGTTTATGTGATTTGATTTCTATGTAGGCACCGTGCTCATAGTTGTAAACAAATGATAGCCATCAAAACAATATGACAGTTTGTATGCATACAGCACATAAATTATCTTCTGGCTATTATCACGCCTGACTCAAAACTTACAAAAAAAATAATAATGGTATTGTGTTTGGTCCCAAAATGTGCTTGAAATCTGCTTGGAGAGCTCTTAAGCAGCTGTTCATCTCCTGTAGTGTCTTATACCTGGTTCTTTTAGGTACTTAGCTGTTTGATTCCTGGATCATTCTTTTGAAAAAGAAGAGATCTACCACCCCACTACCTTCCAGTGATCGTGCCAGTAGGTCAAAAACAGTAACATCATATAATTGTAAGGCAGCTTGCCTAGTCCCTCTTGAAATAAAAAAGTGCAATTTACCACATAAAAAATGATTGTTGTTGGTAGTCATAAGGCAAGCAAATAAGTTCCACTTCAGCACAACAAATATTAATACATTTGAATTTTAAATACAAATGAAAATGCAGAGAATAAAGATATAACATGATTAAAAATGTACTCAAAGCAAGGTTTTATGAATGTTGACAGTTCCTCAATCAGTGCAGTTTGTGTTGTTGCACTAGACATCATGATAGGTGACTTAAAATCAAATTACAAATGCCAATTTTATTGAATGTTTGGTCATGGCTAAATTGAGCTAATGTGCAGAATGCATAATATTATTTCCAGGCATAAAATATACTATTGGCACAATGTGCAAGATTAGCATAGAAAATATAATTTTCTTGGAAGGCAACAGCTTGCAGTGAGATGCAAGCAAAATGCATAAATAGCACCTTGTAAAGTGCTGTTGGTTTTGCCCTCTGTACTTTTTTTCTTTCAAAACGTATAAAAGATATAGATTTTTCTGCTGCTGTAGATATACACCCTGATCACACTGGGGACAATTTGTCACATGATATTATAAGTTCAATTGATTGATTCAGACAGTTTATGAGCAAGTCTGATTGCACATAATCATGCTCATTTGCATAGCAATGTTGCAAAAGAACACAAGTTGAAAATCAGATACTGAAATAAATGTAAAAGAAATAAAACTCGTCAACAAAATGAATGTGGGATATAAGGATGCTTACATTAAGTAACTTGTGTCTAAGGAGAATGGACAAGGAGAGGAATACCATTCCCAATCTTTGAGCAGGAAGAAAAAAGTAGGGAAGTATGATGAAGCACGAATAGGCAACCTTTAAGATAAAGTAAAGAGGGTGAAGACAAATGCAGGGAGGCTAATGTGGGGAGAGGAAGAGTAGTTCAAATAAGGGAAGGTTAAAGTGTTTATGAAAGGTTTTGTAATGTGGAAAAAAGGTAGAACTTCTGTAACTTGCAAATCAAGAACCATTGATATTGCATTTACTGCTTTGCAGGTTAAACACATTTTGAATTGCTTCTCTTTATTTGTTCAATTGCTTGTTCTGACAAGTCTTATTGTTACATATACTCATGCTTTGATTATATAATTCCACCCATTTATCTACCCTGTTTCTGGTGAGCATTCATATTTTGTGCATGTAGCTTTAAAATATTCAGTAAAATTGTTCTAAAAGTCCATTGGGTATTTAGATACCTTCATTCA
The DNA here is from genome assembly GCF_031143425.1 of Pleurodeles waltl. NCBI lineage: Eukaryota > Metazoa > Chordata > Amphibia > Caudata > Salamandridae > Pleurodeles > Pleurodeles waltl. The sequence goes on from NC_090448.1 coordinate 1,069,674,506, forward strand.
AGTTTTTTTTCTTTACAATTCTGTATTGTATTATTTTGCATGTGTGTACCTAGCTTGTGGAGCAGAGCTGTGTTTTACAAGAGTGACAAGGAACACAGTGAATTATTGAGAAGTCAAGTACAGTGCGTTGGCGGGGAAGCAAAAGCAGGCACCATCATAGTGGGGAAGGCATTTGGATCCTAGTTATGTTACACAAGTGTGTCCAATCAAGTGAACATGTTGTCTAGGAGCATTGATGAACTTTGTTGCGCAATAGCTGGGTTGACATTTTTTATCTCAGTTGTAAAAACACAATTTTTAAAGTAGGCCATTTCGTATGTTGTTCTGTGGCCTCAAAGCACAAAATTAGCTAATCCCTTAGGCATCTTCTAAATCTGAAGCTATGTCTATTGTCAAGAATATTGTATATGGCATTTCTATTAATTGCCTTGAAAAAAGAATTTACAAGATTAGTCATTCCTTACTTTAGAAAAAAAACTTCTTAGTGATTACTCTGGCAGATATGTGTCAGACAAGAGACTATTTAGAAATGAATGAACAGGAGATATTCTATCTTTGTCTCTGTGTTTGCGCTGTGTAATTAAGTGTGGGGCCTTGCTCATGGTGCACTGAAGAATGTTAGGATTTTCTGAAATACAGGGACAGAATCATGTAGAGATCACTCCATGCATCTGGATGATAATATAACTGCTAACTTTCACTCTAAAGGAAGCTTCTATCATGATCAAATTATACTATGTAGCCTTGCCTAAACAGAAATCTTGAACATGTTGGTTATATGAGTCATATGGGTCAATTTGGGTGTTAGACCTGGCATCTTTGGTGTAGTCTCCCCAGTCTTTTAGCCTCTCTGCTTCCTTTGTTTTTGACTGTGTGCTAAACTCTGTTTTTGCTGGTTTTGGTACTCTGGGGACTTTACCACTGCTGGCCAGTGCTAACGTGCAAGTGCCCTCTGTGTAAGCTGTATGTGTAATTGGCTTTTCCATGATTGGTATATTTGATTTACTAGTAAGTCCCTAGCAAAGTGCACTAGAGGTGACAGGGGCCTGTAAATGAAATGCTATTAGTGGGCCTGCAGCATTGATTGTGCCACCCACATGAGTAGCCATTTAAGCATGGCTCAGGCCTGCCACTGCAGTGTCTGTGTGTGCAGTTTTGAACTGCCAATTCGTCCTGGCAACTGTATCCATTTGCGAGGCTCACACCTTCCATTTTGTAAATGTAAGGCACCCCTAAGGTAGGCCCTAGATAGCCCCATCGGCAGGGTGCACTGTATGTTAAAGGTAGGACATGTACTGATGTGTTTTACATGTCATGAGAGTGTAATACTGCCAAATTCAGTTTTCACTGTTGCAAGGCCGATCTCTCTTATAGGTTAACATGGAGACTGCCACTAAGTATCCTTTAAGCGCAGTTTCCCATTGGGAGCAGATAGAGATGTGGAGTTTGAGGTCTCTGAACTCACAATTTAAAAATACTTCTTTTGGTAAAGTTGTTTTTTAGATTGTCAATTTGAAAATGCCACCTTTAGAAAGTGGGTATTTTCTTGCTTAACCATTCTGTTCCTGTGCCTGCTTGTGTATTTCAAGCCTGGCTCAGTCTGACAGTTGACACAAAGGGAGCTGGGGTGTAGCCTGCATACCTGATGAGTCTCCTGTGCTAGAGACTGGAAGGGAGGAGCTGACACTTATACCTAAAAGGGCTGTGTCTGTCCTCACACAATGCAGTCTCCAACCCCCTGGTGTGTGTCTGGGGCCAGGCCTGGAAAAGGCAGGATCTTGTCAACAACAGAGACTTTCCTTTGAAGTTTTCCTACTTCAAAGGCAGAAAGGGGTGTAAGTAGTTGACCCAAAACCCCAGACTTTTAGAAGACTTCTGGATCAAAAGGAACCTCTGCCAAGGAAAAGAGCTGACGACATGGTTATGTGGAGACGCAAACAAAGACATCCGGAGAAGGAGCCCCAGGCATGATGAGAAGGAAACTCTTACAGCTAGACAAGGTGAAATATGCAAGCCCAATTAATCGTTCACATCTTTATTGAGGCAAAAAGGGGTCCTGGGTATGCAGTACTGAGACATGAGTACTGGCACTTTTACTCAAATGGTAGGAAATGTATTTTAATCCAAGTGTGATATATTTACTTTGAACTTTGAATTATTTGTAGGTTGAGCATGAAGTTCTGGATTAGACCTTTGTGGATGATATTGATATGTTTATACGGAGACAGGATCAATGATCTAATTCCGCCATTTAATAACGACTGTTTGAAGCATAAGAACATCAGAATCAGCACCATCAAAGCAGGAGACATGATTCTTCTTCTGAAAATAAACATTCAACGAATCTGCAATGTGGCCAGTTCATCAACTAAACCAATGCAGTTATTCCTAACTCCCACTTTCATTGTCACAGTAGGGACGGATTATATATTGTTTAAGCTTCTCGTGGTGTTCAGAAGTGTCAAGCAGGATTAAAGCTGCTGGACACTTTTAAACAAAGCAAAGGTTAATTAATGTGTTTGCAGCCAATGCAAGTTTGGGGAAAATCCTGCCAGCTATTTGGCTCCCTCACAGACTGATGTATAGAAACTATGTTACAAAAGTGAGCTAACTATTTACAAAACTCCAGTCTGTAAATGGATTATGAGTGAAAAATCAGACTTCTTCATAATGAGGTCATAATCATTGTAACTACACAGAATGCAAATACATATTCTGACTATATTAGGCATTAGTATAATTGAAGAGAAGGCAGATAAATGCATAAACTTAGCTTTACAATACTCCTTTCAATTTCCTAGTGGTGAACCAATGTAAACAATGAAACCATTGTTCTAAATATAGTGAATCTTGGCAAAGGAATTTTAAAAACAAGCAGTGTATTACAACAGTAATACAGAAAAAGAAAATCCATTTATGAACTTTGCATAGTTTTCAAGTATGACCTATATACCCAATGTTAGAAATTGTGTATCTGGTAGGCAGTCAGTATGCTCTCTGTCCAAGCAGGGACCCTCACTCTAGTCAGGGTAAGGGAGATATACATCTAGGATAACCCCTGCTCAGCCCGTGGTAGCTTGGCACAAGCAGCCACTCTTAATCAGAGCTAGTGTATAAAGTATTTGTACAAACAGTTTAGAACAATAGCCAATATTTATCTGAGTAAAACAAGAACAAAACAAAAAAAATCCAACATACACAAGCACAGTTAGGAATTTTTAAACATGTAAGCTTCAATTTATTTATCACAGTGTTGTGACGAAGTCGCTCCGAGCAATCCGACACCAATGGCACCTGTCACGGAGTCGCACGGACCTCCAAGTACAGTACCTTGTGAAAATGAGGAAACATGCGGTGCACGGAGTCGAGGATCGAGGTGTTGCTGGATCCAGTGCAGCATTGGTTCCAGTGCTGCAGAGCCAAGGAGCAGAGGTGTGGATGTGAGGCATTGGGTCCTTGCTGCGGAGCTGTGGAGGTGAGGTGGCATTGGTGCAAAGCTTCGGATCCTGGAACTTCTGACGTGGTTGAAATCCAGCGGTCACAATGTGGTGCGGCGACCTCATGGGGTAGCGGTCACTCCACCAGGATGCAGCTGCTGCGGGAGGGTCAATGTCACAGACGTCTGTGACACAGCACTTCGGAACTCACAGAGTCACGGACTTGAGGAAGGCTGTGGCGGTGTCCCCCTCAACACCTGTCCATGCTTTACTGTGGCAGTGTCTGTGCCTCCCTCTTCCACTTTTTGTGTGTCCTCTTGCCAGCATTCCTGACTGTGTGTCACAATGGCAAACCAACAGAATAGGCCAACCTCGTTCACTTGACACATCAGTAAAATATATATTCTTTTTTTTAATTGAGCAGAATGAAATAAAAAAAACGTTAAAACACCATTATAAAAGAGTTAGAGATTCAGGGGGTCATTCTGACCTTGGCGGTCTTTTCGCAAGACCGCCGAGTTACCGCCGCAGTGAAGACCGCCGACCGCGGCGGTATGCCGCTGTGTGCATTCCGACCGCTGGGAGCGTTCCGCCGGAAAACCGCCAGCAGCCACACTGGCGGTCGGCGGGAAAGTGGAGACTGGTCAACCTCCACCGCCACGCCAGCAGAACACCGCCCACAGAATTACGACCCACATTTCTGTGTGGCGGTCTTCTGTTGGCGGTCTTCTGTTGGCGGTCACCTCCCCATGGCTCCTGTCGCCTCCCGGAGGACCAACGCACAAGGTAAGTTGATCGTCCGTGAGGGGGGGGGGTGGGGGGGTGTTGTGTGATGTGTGCGTGCATGGGGGTGTGCGTGTGAGTGTGTAGAGGGGGTGTGTGAGTGCGTGCATGCGGGCGGGGAGTGCTGCTGTGCCTATGGGCAATGTGTGTAGTTCGGCGGATGCGCATGTCGGCATGTATGTGTGCGGGTATGTGTCACCGTTGTGTATGTGTGTGTGTAGGGGGTGTGTATATGTGCATGTTGGGGGTGTGTGCATGTCGGGGTGCGTGTATGTGCATGTCGGGGTGGGGGTGGGGAGGGGGTTCGTACCACTTCTGGGGGGTGGCAGGGGGGTGGAGGGTGTGGGGGGAGGACTCGGGGGGGCAGTGGGGGGTGGGGGAGACCCCTATCAGTGCCAGGGAAGGAATTCCCTGGCCCCGATAGTGCCTACCGCCATGGTTCGCATGGCGGTTCCCGACTGCCAGAAACCGCGGCGGTAAGCAGGGTCATGATACCGTTGGCGGTCTTGGGTCGACCGCCGGACCGGAGTGCGCAGACTCCAGCCCGTCGGTCATGACCGCCGTGGCTGTCGGAGTGGGGAAGTGGCGGTCGATCGCGGCGGTGACCGCCACGGTCAGAATGCCATTTTTTTGACCGCCGGTCTGTTCGCGGTCCGACCGCCGCCTCTCCGCCGACCGCCAAGGTCAGAATGAGGGCCTCAATCTTGAGCAGCCGAGTTGCATATCATAGAATAAGTATGCAGTACAAATAAGATAGATAAAGCGACAGAGTGCAAGATTTCAAGAAATAGTTAAGCAACAACGCAGACAAATGATCTGATTACTCTTGCTGACAAGCACACATGGTTTTGTGGTTTCAGAAGTGCAATATATCTTAATAGCATAAAAACCTTATTTCTCTGTAGCAACTTCAAACAGAGGGAGTAGCTGACATAAAGAGCACAAGCTCACAAAATGAAATACAGACTAATTCAAGCTAACAAAGCAAAAAAGATAGTCCTAGACCTGTTGCCATTTAATCGATTTCCCTGTAGGCCCTTCCAAACCCATTGGGGCAGGCATATTAAAGCGCTGTTCTACATATCCAAGTAAAGTGCTATCATACATATCCATATAAATTGCAACCCAGCCGTGTGCTGTTTAATACCCAATTTCACTACGGCAAATGGGTAACATTATAGCCATTAATGGCTATTTCCATAAACCTGTCAATACTCCAGGAGGCTAATTTTTTAAAGCACAATAATGTAAAATAAATAAAGTGCAAGAAAATGATATTCAAAAATTGCAATATTATGTTGCTAGCGCTAGCTCCATTGAACTATATGCCTTTTGGCTCCCATAAAATTGCAAAACGCCAAACATGCATTCATACCGGTATTCTAAGGGAATGTAAATTCGCCAGGATTGGGTTTCTTCAAGACAGGTTGACAGCTTTCCTGCCAATTCAGGCAGGAACAAAAGTGCAGATATAGCACCTTACTTTTAGTTGAGGCCAGGGATCGCCTCTTTAATAGTCTCTATATACTTCCAGCTAGCCACATCCTGCTTTATACCCCCTATCCATTTGGCATATGCCTCTTCAAACTGCTTTAAGGATTTTTCCTGTATTGTTGGAACTAGTCGTGCTCTTCAGTTTTGAAGAAGCAAAGAGTAAGCTATAGAGAGTGCGGTAGAAACAAACACCAGCCCCACCCCCCCCCCTTAGGGATACTAGCCCTTTAGGTCTGCTTAGGACCCCAAAAGCCCCAAGCCTGCTTCTGTGTGATTAGAGGACAGACTACTTATAGCCCACACCTTTGATAGGCCCAACGTGTCCTTGGCTCTGGAGACAATGTGCCAGTTGAGTTTAAACAGCTTTAATAAACTTAATAAGTTAACTCACTTGAATAATAGTCTATATTAACAGTGACAAAAAAAGGCTCTTCAAATCGCCTTAATAACTCTGATTTTGCAAGGCTGCGGGAGAGTGAAAGACTCAAAACAAGACACCATTTAATTTCCTTTTTGTCAGGTCTCAGAGGGATGGTTCCTTAGGTCCTTCATCATTTAGTCCTCAAACGGCTTTCGCCAGATCCAGTGACCAGCGCCGCAGTTTACTGTCAAGACTTAAAGCTGTTAACTACTTGCATGGTTCGGACAGCCAGAAGCCGTCCGATGCCTCGGTGCTCATGTGCGTAGGGCAGCTCCTGGCTGCCCACAAACATGGCACTGGAAATCCCTCTGATGAAGATTTCATCCTGCAAAAAACAGTCCCAGGAGCTAGGAAACAGCTCCCCCAACTCCCAAGGCTGTATTTGGTTTTCAGGGAAATGACGATCAGCGCACATGGCACACTGATCTCATTTCTCTAAAAATAAAATTGAAATGAGCCTATCAGCTCTATTCACTGTCTCTGCATCAGAGCTTAGCCCCTGAGCACTGATCCAGATGGGAAAGGTATTATTGGAAAGGGCGCAAACCTTTTCAAATGGTACCTTCCCCAAGTGGATCCCTGCTTGGGGATCGCCCAAGAAGGGTGCTCCCCGAGCAGGGTTTCACTCCATTAGAAAACCAGGAGGGGGAACGACCCCTTGAGCAAGGGCTTTAACTCCCCCCTTTTTTCTTTAGTTACCTTTCAGGCTTTCTGCCCCTGCAAGAGGGCAGATGGAGGCAAGAGCCCCTTATCTGCCGCCATGGGGGGAAGGAAAGCCCAATAGCACACCAGCAAATAATTTTTGTATTGACTGTAGGGGAGGGGGCTGCCTATTATCGGCCTATCAGTGTGCCACCCCCCAAAAAAATGGGCACAGTCTTGGGGGCAGTAGGCCCTTATCTGCCCCCGGTGGGTGGGCATAAAGCCTGCTAGGCACCTGGAATTGCTTTCACTAGTTTAGGGATGGGGGCTGCCCTGAACAAGCATGATAATGCCCCCGCCCCCTAAAAAAATGAACAAATTCTTTGTGCCCCCCCCTTGAGGAGCAAATGGGGGCAATAGCATCCGATCTGTCCCCCAAAGGGGCAAAAAGCCCACTAGGCACCAGGGATTATTTTTTATTAGTGTAGGGGTGGGGACTGCCCAGTATGGGCATGGCAATGCCCCCATCCTCAAAATAAATTGACAGTCTTTCTATCTTCTTTGGGAGTAAGATGGGGCAATAGCCCCTGATCTGCACCCCCCCGTGAGCAGAAAGCCCGCTAGGCACCAGGGACTATTTTTTTGTTATTAGTGTAGGGGTGCAGGCTGTAAAGGATTGGCATGACAATGCCTCCACCCCCTATCTTTCAACAGCCCCTGATCTGCCCCCTCAGAGGTGGCAGAAAGCCCACTAAGCACCAGGGACAATTTTATTATTAACTTGGGGGGGGGGGGGCTGCCCTGTACAACATGGCAGTGCCCCAATCCCCAAACATGGGCAGTCTTTCTGTCCCCCTTGGGGGCAGATAGGGCCAATTGCCCCCAATCTGTCCCCCAGTGCGGCAGAAAGCCTACTAGGCCTGGCAATGCTCCCACCCCTCCAAAATGAGCACAGTCTTTCTGCCTTCCCCCGCTGACTAAAGCACCTCATCCCAATAACACAGAAAGGGAGAATTGACTCTTTTGGGTGTTGATTTCACATATGGGCCAGCAGAACTTGGCTAACTCCCAATATCAACCCACTTGCAAAAGTGAACGATTGCACCTTTCGGGCTTGGGTAGTCTTCTACCTGGAAAACCTACCACAACCAGTCACTTCTGAAAAGTAGACATATAAGGAAGTCCAGGGTGGTATTCTTCATATGGACCCCACACCATTTTATTTATCCACAATGACCTGCAAACCTCCAACTTTGACTGATGTCATGCATTTTTCCTGCATTTCGGTGAACAAAACTTCTGGAAACTGCAGGAATCCACAAAATTCCTACCACCCAGCATTGCCCCATCTATACTGATAAAAAACTCTGCCCCACTTTTGTGGGTGCCCAAAGCGGAGTCAGCCTAAAAATGTATGGAACTGCCCTTTTGGATCTGCTTTGATTCTCCCTCAATTTCGACACATTTTTTTCCCTTCCCTGTCACAGGCACTTGGCCCACGTACACAAGTGAGGTATCATTTTTATCGGGAGGCTGACTGGAATACTTGGTGGGTTGAAATTTCTGCTGGCACAGTGATCCCACAAAGAAATATGAGGAACATTTTATTTTTAGCTAGATGTGAGGCTTGCAGGGGATTCTGAGTATGAAAACGGTGGGGTATCTATGCAAGTCACACATCCCTGGACTCTCTGGGTGTCTAGTTTACAAAACTGTCTGGGTTTGGTACCCTTCCCTGGATGGCCACTGAGCCCAGGACCAAAAATGCAGGTGGCCCCCCTTATCAAAACAGGTTGTTTTGTGATAGATAATTTTGATGTGTCCACCCATGCAAGTGGGGGAACGCTGGGTGTTGAGACATTTGTGGTCCCCCTTCAGATTACAGCACTTTCCATCAAAGAATTTGGGGGGAAATGTGTTTTAGACAAATTTTGGCATTTGCAAGGGTTTATGAGTAATACAACCTGGTGAGAGCCACACAAGTCACCCTATCCTGGATTCCCCTGGGTGTCTGGTTTTCAAATATGTACAGGTTTGCTAGGATTCCCTAGCTGCTGGATCAGCTAGGCCTTAAAATCCAGAGCTAGGCACATTGCAAAAAAAGGGTCAGTTTTGGGTGGAAAAATCTGATGTTCCCATGTTGCATTTTGGACCATTTCTTACTGCCGGCACTAGGCCTAACAACACAAGTGAGGAACCAGTTTTATTGGGAAACTTAGAGGAACACTGATTAGTAGAACTAGTGTTATCACCATTGTTTTTCCCTGCATTTGCGCCATGTAAGACAGTGTGCAAGAAAGAAATAATATTGAGAAATGCCCTTTAATTTAAATGCTAGTATGGGTACCCACAAATTCAAAGATGTGCAAATGACCACTGCTTCTACATTCCATAACTTGTACCCGTTTCGGACATTCATAGGTTTCCTTGATACCTATTTTTCGCTCTTTATCTCTTACGAAATGAATTTCTTTGTACCCGGTATACAACAAAAAAAAACATCAGTTGTTAACTCTGGGTAACTAGGGTTCTTTATGAACCTACAAGCCTACAAGTCTCCAGCAGACATACTGGTATATTGCTTTCGAAAATCTGCCATTGTTAGAAGAAATTCCATATGAAAATGTATAGACATGACTGTTTTCTTTTTAACTCAATTTCAATATTTTTTATTTCAACTGTTACTTTCTATAGGAAAACCTTAAAGGATCTACATAATGACGCCTTGCTGAATTCAGAATGTTGTCTTCTTTTCAGAAATGTGTAGCTTTTTAGGATCCACCAGTGGGTTTATTCACATTTCTACCACTACCAGGAAAGAGGCTAAAAAAAACAAAAAATAGGAAAAATGGGCTATGTCCCAGTAAATTTTCGAAACTGTGTTGGAAAATGTGGTTTTATGATTCAAGTCTGCCTGATCCTGAAAGCTGGGAAGATGGTGATTTTAGCACTGCAAAGCCTTTGTTGATGACATGTGCAGGGTAAAAAAAAATGCTTTCTTCTTCAGCACTTTTTCCCAATTTTTCTAAAAAAAAACCAACATTTAACTATATTTTGCCCATTTTCTCACTCCCCTCCAGGGCAATCCACAAACCTGAGTACCTTTAGAATCCCGAGAATGTTGGAAAAAAGGATGCAAATTTGGCCTGGATATCCTATGTAGACAAAACGTTATGGCGGCCTAAGGGCAAACTACACCAAACAGACAAAAAGGGCTCAGCTTGCAGGGGTGGGGAGTGGCGGTGGAAAGGCCTAGCAGCGAAGGGGTTAACACTAACAGAGCAGCTCCCAATGCAGCTGCTGTGAATGCATGCCCGCCTGACTCCTCATGGCCTTCTCTTGACCTCCCTGCAGCTTGCTGGTAACTTGAGGCTCCCAGGTCCATTAAATTGGTTGTGTTGCTTTCCTTCAGCTGACACAAGTGTGATGCAGAAATTCTTAAAGCATCGTTCGGGAACCTGCTCCTGAAGGGGCCCTAGTTGAACTCCGTCTGCTGTGATGCTGGGGAGGCAAGACTGGTCACGTGCTAGCGGCTGAGCATGTGGGCTATGCCCACCAAAATATATATTCTTGAGAGCTAAAGGAGAGGTGAGGTGTTTGTGTGGCTTGAGGATCTGATACCTACATCACTTTTGTTATGGAATAATTTTGTTAAGGGAAAGACACCCAAAATATATGCCACAATGCAGACTGTACTGCTGAAAACGTTTTAATGATGACTTCCTGGGAAGGTGAAATTCCTCCCTATCTTACTAGTGTAATTGCTGCCTTTTAATGAGTATTGCAGCAAATCATGGATGTTTATAGGATTTCAAAGCTGATAATATTGATGTAATAATAATCAAATTAAACACAATTAATATTCTACATAGTCAATTAATTATAGTTAATTGCCGAAAATATTTGTTTTTTCTTCGGTTACAATCTTAATGACGGATAGCTCTAGATCAAGATTGGTTTTCATACTGAAAGAAGTATATATATATATATATCCAAAGGATCCGGGTACAAGTAATGTAGAAATTAAAAATGAGAATGTGGGCAGCTGAGATTACATTTACCTGCCAGAATCCTGGATTTCCAGCATTTATGTGAAATGGGAACTAGCTGTGAAGAAGCACTTTTTTCTGGCCATCATTCTGCATGGAATTGCCGTTTCCATTATTTTTAATGCAAACATTTACCACCTGTTCTGAGGAGCGGTAACTAGATGCATTGGATCCTGTGCTGGGGAAAGGCCTTTAGTGGGTGAGGCCCTGGGAGGAAAAGAAAAGATGTCACCTGGCAGATGGTGTGGGAAACTTGTCTGGGCTGCAGCCGGTTCCCAAAGTCATTTTACCAGGCAAGATTTCCTATGAGAAAATCGTGTGCAGGAACACCGGCCGATATAAAAGTGTGGAGGGCGAAATTTCCAAGGGTATTTCCCTGTGCAATGGTCATGTTTGTGGCCTAGAAGATCAAAGAAAAATAATAAGCACATTTGTTTTGTACGTCTATTGCTAAGTGTTACAATGTGTAAAGGTACTGGACGACCCCAAAATACAACTTCTGCTGTTGAAAATATGCAAGTTACCCGTCTGACATTTCCATTTTTGCACCATCAATATATTTATGTAAGTATAACCCTGCCTGAGGCTGATTTAGTGAAAACATAGTTTATTGTTTCCTCTTATTTTGCTTTATTCTCTCTTTACATACTGTAAACTTCGTACTTGTATAGGGCTCTTTTACCCTGAGGGCATCTTGGCACTTTTACACATACCGCTGTGGAACCCTTCCTGGCTTTCCCTGTGAAGTGCCCACTCCTGGGCACCCCCGAGGTGAAGCCAGGTATCCCTAGGCTGTTGGGGCCATTGTGGAGATTAAGCAAGCTATTGCCCAGAGTTACAGAGTGGGACCCCATGATTAGATTGGCACCGACGCCAGAGTTATCAGGTCTGAGGAAATTGAGCCCAAGACCTGCGGAGGTGGGAATTGAACCCTGGTCCCAGGCCACACCTCTGCATCAGGGTCTGCTGCTCTAACCATTGAGCCACACTTCTCCAATGTGAATTGGAGATTCAGAGTTGTCGAATTGTGTAAGAAGGTATATATATTATGAAAAAGCTTCTTTTAAATATCTATCAATGCCAATATGTATCAATAACAGAGAAAAAGTATTCCTGCATAATTATTTTCCTAACTGAATTCTAACTTGCACAAAATAAATGTCTGTAGAAGCAGCTTTTGTCAATTTTCAATACAACTGTATTATTTATTTTTTATTGTGGCTGGGATGCCATGTACAGCCATACAGCAGTGAGGTTATTCAGATTCTGTCATTTTCCTGGCCATTAGAATTCATAATACACTTGATCTGACCTACATATCTCACAGTTCCAATATCGTATTAAATTCCAGCTTTCTCTACGATACTGACTCTTTTTTAAAATAACTTATTAAGGATTTTATATCAAAATAATAAGAGAACAAGTTAGAATGCATATAAGTCAAAACAAATGTAGCCTAGACCCACAACTGAAGTGTGGTCTACAGAAATCGATTACAAATTAAGAGACTCGTAGGGGAAAGAAGTATATTATAAAGGCTTTGGAAGAGAGAGTATGAGCTAGACAAGATGCAGAGATGGGAGACAAAAACTAGAAATAGATGAGGCATTTCATGTTACGAGCTAATAGACATTACCTAAATGCCATTAGATTAATCACGCTTCATATGAGGGATTTTAAAGCTATTGACAACAGATTTAATTCTTTCCATTTCCAGTTTTTTTTAGCGTGGCGCTTTGCAATTTTGAGGTCTTTTGTTATTCAGCTTTTCATGTGTCAGTCTGTCTTGTTGAGAGAGGTAATTTACAATCAATTTTTCTGTTAAAAATATTAGAGGATAGTTTATGATCAGTTCTATTCTTTAATTGATTTCCGTCACCAAACTCTCATATGCATTGCATAAACGTGTGAATATAGTTTGGTGGGTGACTAATAAATTCTCAAAGCAAATTTTTAATAGACCACAGCTAGCAGACGCTACCAACATTAATAATTCCATTTGACATTGTTTTGTTCTTGTTCAGTGTGTATTTTTCATAAAAAATGTAATGTTCTCTTTTTCAGTTGCACAATATGGTGTTATTAACCATAACGTTTTCATATATTATATTGCTTTCTGTGTTTATACATTTGGCAATATTGGTACATTATTTTCTCCTAGATGGTTGGTATATTCTGTTTGTTAGTTTCATCTTCAAACAGCGTTAACTGCCTTTTGTCGAAGACCTATTGTCATAAACACAATAAAATATATAGTCATAATGGGCTTTAGGTCAAAGCATTGCTCTCGATATCATGAACTCATCGTCTATCTCATTTTCCTTCTTCTTACTTCTCATTTTCCTTCTCGCCTATTCTTTGTTTATCCCACCTCTGGGGTGTTACGTCTTTATTATGGTTTGGTTGTACGACTTGTATCCAGCCATTGCATTCATTCAGAGACCTACATTTTTTTCATCTAGCACTCCATGGGAGTGTGTCATGTTGATCTTGTTTTGTTGATTATATACTAAGCTGTTTTGCAAACCTGTGTAGAGTCTTTTTTTGGTGTATTCATTGTGTTACTCTGTGTGTGTTGGCACAAATAGTTTACGCATTGCCTCTTTAGATAGGCCTGACTGCTCTGTGCCAAGCTACCAGAGGGTGAGCACAGGCTATCTTTTAGTGTGTCCCAGTTTACCCTGACTAGAGTAGAGATTTCTGTCTGGACTCAGTGCATACATCAGCCAAGGATCCAATTTCTTACAGTATCTCATTTTAACACACCCTCAGCTGCTAGAGGAGATAGCCATCTGAGGGACAGCTCTAAAAGAGATATAATCATACTTCACCAATAGGGAACAAGCAGCACATTCAACACTTTTTCTTCAAGAACAAAGGTCCTATGACATGGGTGCAATTTAAGACCTACACTGTTCAGTGTGGACATGGTCCATCATACAGTCAAACAGCACACAGGTCATGTTGTATGCAGACAACACACAACATTTTTTTTCCACTGTAAAAATACAGACCACCTCACCCCGCCTCCCCAAGATTTTACAAATTGCCTTGCCATTGTGATGGGCTGGATGGACCAGAGCTGTCTGAAGCACAATTCAGATAAAACAAATATCCTGCTCCATTGCCATGTTTAGGAGAACTGGTCTAAGAACAAGTGGCCATCAGAATTAGGACTTCCACCAAAGTAGACCTCTGTTGTAAAAAATGTCGGAGTAAAATTCAACCGGGAGTTATCTTTCTGCACACGCATTATGACTATGATTGGAACTTGTTTCACCCTCTTACAGGCATTAAGGAAGACACTGGACCACAGAATTATAGTCCATGCCTAAAACTTGCCTATGGTTGGCTAAGATAATGTTCATAACCTGGGCCTCCTGGATTATATTACTGACTGTCTTCAGATCATTCAAAATGCAGCAGCCCTGCTGACCTTGAAGATACTGTTCAAAAACATACACCTGAACATCTTAAAAGAACTGCTTTGGCTGCCTGTGAAAAAACAAATTCTCTTTAGATCTGTAGTTTTGGCCAGTAGTGGTTTTTATAATACAGGGCCTAATTATTTGAACAATAGGCTTATCCATTACTGTCCTTCAAGATCAATGAGATCATCTGATCTATTACTGTCTTTCAAAATCATTGAGATCCTATGATGGACACTTCCTGAAGATACCCAAACGCATTGCCTCTTAAGCTAAGCCTGACTGCTCTGTGCCAAGCTACCAGGGGGTGAACCCAGGTTAATTTAGGGTGTGTTTGTGATTTACCCTGACTAAGATTGTGGTTCCTGCATATCCCTGCCAACCAGAAACCCAATTTCGAACAGCGAGTAAGTGAGAAAGAGATATATATTTTTTAAAACATATTGGAATGATTTTATTGGTATGATTTTATAATGATTCTACATTCACCAGAACCTCATAAACAGATGAAAAGGTCATCTACAAGCTAGAAAGTAATAAAGTGTTTTAGACTCAAAGAAGCATTTAACTGCAAAACTAAACGTAGGGCAACTCTGTTCCATAAAGTACCTAATCTACTGGAGAACTAGCAGGTAACATTATATAAAATATGCTAAGGTTTAAATCTCTATGGAACTTTCTCTTGTTGTTTTAGACAGACTCTGCAAGCACCATATATGACTTACAAAAGACCCTAGAAACTTGCCCTGTATGGATGTTCGTTTTGAATACACAAGACTATTGTGTTAATAAAATTAATGACACAAGAGGAGCAGATATTTTACATTTTGTCCTGTTTACTGGGAACAGAAAATGTTTCAAGAAAGAGTCAAAAATTGTTTTTTTTAATTATAAATGGCATGCAAACTAAGAAGTGCTGAAAAAACTGTTTAAATGGAAGGATTTTAACCCAATTCACATAGCTAGTTGTCCATAAAAAGTCAACATAATCTATGCATTTGCATTACTATTATAGGTAGAGGGCAGATTCACTAACATTATGCGCAACGCTGAGCATCAACAAAACTTACTGTGGTGAGTGAAAGGACGACATCAGAAATCTGCTATATTTACAAATATATTATTGTTCTTTCTACTGCCTCCCTGTCCTGGCGCACTGTATGCTGCCAAGTGTTAGTTCAGGCACCCATGGTGCAAGCGTGCTTGTTTTACAGGCAGCATTATTTTTGTGCTGGAAGGCACATCTCCTAGCACAAAATCAATCCTTGAAGGCGTTTTCCTATTTCTCTTGTGATGCTAAATGTGGTTTTATGTGGTTTCATAGAATAAGGATGTAATGGAATACCATTACTTACAAATTGTTTCATCTAAATGGTTTAATGGAGATTTTCAAGATGTATGGCACTTATCATTTCATAGAGCCCAATTCATAGAAAGTCTTTTTTATTCCAAATTGGCTTCTGCATACTTATTTTTAAGCACAGATGAAATGATTAAAGCTCTCACTTTCAAATACATTTTTGCCAAAGGTATTTATTTCAGTCCTTCATATTAAGGGGCATTATTTTGACGTTATATCTTTTACATCATCAAGCATTTACTATGTGTGCTTTTAATTCACTGAACCTGCATCATCCCTAAACACCATCCACCTTTAACCCCTTAAAGTTCCATCCCATGCATAGACTACACCCAACTCTGACAACTCAAACTCCTCCGACCCTTGAACCTTAAAGTTGTTAAACTCCTAAACTCTACCTATCTCTTAACCTAACACCCCCTCACTACCACTAAACCCCACCCATTAGTGAACCCTAAAAAAACCTTTTAATGCCTGACCTCCACCTATCCCTGATCTGTTGAAATCCTGCACCGCCTCTAAACTCCACTCATCGCTGAAAACTAAAAAACCCTCACAGCCTCACACAGACCATTCATTCATGACCCCTAAAGACGCTCACCATCCTGAAACTGCCATATTCCTGAAGGCTACGAACACCTTCTTTTGTAAAAGCTCCACGTATCCTTGAACCCCTAAAAGCCCACACCACTCTAAACACCACACATTCCTAACTACTAAAAACCATTCACAAACCCAAAACGCTACCCACACTGAACCTTAAAAACACACACTATCAGTAAACCATTACAGACCTCAACTTCCCTACACAGCACCCACCTCAGGGCCCTAAAATACCCTCACCACCATAAACCCTACCTTTGCTTGAGTCTTAAAAAAACCCTCTCCACACTTAACTCCAGCCACCCCAACCCTAAAACTCTCAAAACCCCTCATTGCCCCCAAACATCATCCATCTCTGAACCCAAAAAACCTTCACGCTCCCTAATTTTCAATTTTTCAAGGGTGTGATTGTGGATGTTTCATTAAAATGTTATTTCCTCTAAAATGTTTCCTTTAATTTTGAATTTATTTGTATTTCTTTAAAATTGTCTTCCTTAAAATTGGTTTTCCATTATTTGGTTTCCTCCTTTGTGGTTTCTCAGTGTTTATTTTTCCATTATTCACATACATCAGCTAAATGCTAAATCACACAGAATAAAGGAAGTAACAAGGAGAAATAAAGATAATTCTCCTCATTATGCCTAGGTCTGGGAGTTGTACCATTGTGATGCATTCCCAGGTTTACAACTCTTTCAAAATCTGGGGATGCCCCAAAATTCCCACACTCTACCCATGGAATGTCTTCCTGCCACAAGGTAACTCAAAGCAGCGAAATGTGCTTTACTAAACCAAGCAGAGCCATGCAAGTTGGCTTTGCTTGGCTTAGCAAATCCTACTTAAGGACTTGCGTTACCTTGCATCACCTAGCATGATACAAGGGCAAAGCCTGCCCTTAGTAAATATGGCCTATTGTGTTGTGTTTTCAGTTCAAAGTGGCTTGTTAAATAGATTGAGTTGGGTAGCTCTAAACCTCAGTTATTCAGAACCAATACTCCTGTAAAGACAACACAACTAGATACAGAGGGGCAGGTTTACAATTCTTTCATGCAGCACAACACAACAAACCACCTTGGTTCATTGCACTGCGTCAAAGGGGAGGAATGCATGCCCCATTTTTACCATTATACAGTCCCTAGTTCTGGCACACTGTTGGCTGCCTAGATATATATTATCAGGGCCACACACCAAACTAGCAGTGATGCTTTAGATCTGAAAAATCCTGGATATTATATTTTTCCTGGGCTCATTTATGTGGCTTGATGACTGTTTCATGTGTGTGGTTTACCACTGCCACACCAATTTTCACCATTATCTCACTAACTGCTAATTAATTTATTAGGTGAAAGACAACCCCCCTTTTCAATGCTGAGTTTGTACCATCTCCACATAACAAAACATCTGCAAAAAGCACTGCTTTATGACCAATAAAACTGATTCCAGAAATATGCTTATTCCTTTTTAGCTCAAACAATTCAGACGTTGCGCTTAATAACCACTGATTAATCAATTGATTGGAGGGATTTTTTTAACCTCATTTACCATCACAATGTAACTCAAAGGGGGAGCCCTTAGAAAGCAGGGAGACCACCTTCCACTCTACACCTCTCTCCAGCCAGAAGGTCCTATCTCGGATTAGACCTGAGTTCTTAATCGTGAGCTGCTTTGGCTCCACAGAGAGAAATTTGAGAGTCAGTAAGAAGTATAATCATAGGACAATACCGGGTCTCTTAACATCTACCAGTTACCTCCTATTCAGTTCTATCCAGCCACACTCTCAAAGGAGCCTAAAGTTTCTATGCCCCTTTCCCCCTCTTAACATCCATATTTAGGTTATCAAAAAGTGCTTCCCTCCATTCCTGTATCGTCGGTGGCGAGAGCTCACCCATTTCTTACAGATTTCACATCTGGCCAACAAAATCATATAAAAGAGGAGTTTCACACTGTCACTCTTAGTTGCCAGCTGGTTCTGATTCTGCTGAGATCCAAAAATCACTAAAGAGGGACTTACCATAGAAAAAACTTCCTCTATTACCTCATCCACCTCCTTCCAAAAACAGGTAATCTGGGGCACCTCGAAAATATATGCAGATCATCTGGCATGGCCAGTACACATTTCTTACACGCCGCTGTGGTTCCATGCCCCATCTTAGATAACTTTGCCGGAGACCAGTAAGCCTTGTGGATTGAAAACAGGTGATTCCTTCTTAAAGACGCAGGCCAAACTGTATCGTATAGAAGAGTGTTAGATACTTGCCATTGATCTCTTGTTCTGGCAAGTTTTCTCCCCAGATCTCCTCTAGAAGGGTGAGCTCTCCATCCACGGTCTCTAATATCAACCAGTACAATTTTGTGACCTCCTTTCTTGGCAGGGCATTTAGGTATAGAAATTCTTCCAGATCATTCGAACCTCCTACCTTCTCCTTTACATGTTGCAGCCAACTGGTTATTTGAAGGTATTTAAACATTGAAAGATTACCCCCCTATCCCTACAGAGGGACTCGAAAGAGACCAAACTCCTGTCCTCAAGTAAGCACTCCCAATCCAGAAAAGCAGCCTCCCTCAAAGGAAGATCCAACTTGTCCTTCGCCCATTCTGAGAGCCTGGAGAGTTCAATATGGAATGCATACTTGCTATAGTATGGTAGCTTAGTGGCTTTCCTCACACTCCACCAGATTTTTACCGAGTCCAAAAGTACCTTAAATCTATATATATTTTTTTTTACTTATGGTCACCAAACTTATATGAAAAGCCTTTCTGGGAAATAGCATTTATATGTTCATCATAGCTTTAAAAAATTGTCCTTTCTCAGACTCCTCTGGCTCCTTCATTAGCTCCCTTGAATTCTTCAGAAAGAAGGCCCAAGCATGGTACTGTAATTCTGGTAAGGCCAACCCACCTTTCTCTCGCCTTCTTCTCAACTTCCTACACACAATGCAAACCCCCTTTGAGGCCCACACAAAACTTCTAATTTCTCCTTGAAGTTTGCCCAATCATTATTTTCCAAAGCACAAAGGGACCGCATTAAAATAAATAGAAACTTAGGCAAGATCACCATCTTGACTAAGTTAACCCATCCTATCACAGTAAGGGGAAGACTGACCCATTTCTTCATTAACTGGCTAGACTCTCTCAAAACCTCCTTGAAATTAATTCCTGCAATTTTGTTTATATCTTGGGTTATTGTGATCCCTAAATATTTCACCTCTTTCTTAACAGGAGTCCCTTCCGCCCGCATATTCCCTACCATAACTTCAGATTTTTCACTGTTAACAGCAAGCCCACTGATTTTCCCAAATTCCTTTGTGAGTTCTTCCAGCGCTGCCAATTCTTGACCCAAATCTGCTGTATACACTAACAAGTCGTCTGCCTATAGGTAGATCTTCTTACTCCAATTCCAACACTAAAACAGGAGTATCCTTTGGACCTTCCCAGGTTTACATGCCAGAGGCTCTGTATATATTTCACAAAGTAATGGCCACAACTGACAGCCTTGCCTTGTTCCTCTTTGAATTTTAAACTGGGGAGTTAACACACCATTAACTAGGACACTTGCAACAGGGTTTTGTAAAATCGTCTGCAGCATCCCAATAAAATTCCTGACCAACTTAAACTCGCAGACCACTTTTAAATAAACCCAATTGACCCTATCAAAGGCTTTAGTGGCGTCTATCATTACTACCGCCAACGGATCCTGGCACGTAGTGGCCAAATTGAGAGAGCCAATCAGGATGTGTGTCAGCACCTGCATCAACCTACCCTTCATAAAAACTTTTTGATCCTTATAAATAAACTCACTTAATCTGTCTGCCATAATCTTTGCAAAAATGTTTGAATCGCTATTTAATATAGAGATTGGTCTGTATGCGATGCAGGAACTTGGGACTTTCCCTGGCTTCAGAATCACTGTAATACTTGCTTCCTTCCAGGACGGAGGCATCATACTTCTCCCTTTTAAAATGTCATTACAGAGCCCAAAAAAAAACACTACTACATCTGCCCTAACATCCTTCATGTATTGCACCAACCTCCTTTGTCTATTTACCACCCATAAACCATTGACATTCCAAGAGAGCAGCCTCAACTCATTTTTCCCCATCATCCACCCCCTGTTAGTGTAAGAGCTGTTATCTCCCTTAAGCTCCCCCTGTCTACCATCACTATGAGGACATCCCTTCCCTGCCCCTCACTTTCCTGCCCCAAACCCCCCTGGGAGAACCCTCCATACTTCTTCTTCGAGGCATAACGCTTCGGGGGGCAACTGCTGGGGTTCGTTTTTAAATTGTCTACATGCAAATGAAATACAACAACTGAGTGAGTGGGGAGGGAAAGACTGAATAAATCTGGCGACAGATTTCCCTGCTTAGCTGACTTCTTCTAATGTTTTTATCAGGTCATCGACCTCTCTTGCCTCTTTAAAGTTATACATTTTGTTATTCGCCATCACTCTCAATGAAGGTGGGAATTTTAACTGAGCCATAGTGCCTAATCACCTGAGGGCTTCAATTCTATTGCAAAGCTCCCACTGCCTGTTTAAAGTTGTTCTTGAAAGATCTGAACTGATTTCGAAAGAAACTCCCTCTGCTGTGAGTAATTTCTTTTTCAATGCCGCTATCAATATTCTTTCCTTAATTACATATGTGCGGAAATACACCAGAATTTTCCTTGGGGTCTCTCTATCTGGTGATTTTTTAAAGGGGTCCCGGTGTACTCTTTATATGTAATTCGCAATGTCAACATCTGCTTCCTCTAACTGTAATCCTTGTTTAATCAGGTAAACCACAAGGCCTTTCAAATCATTGCCCTTTGAACCTTCTGGGACTTTCAGAATCCTCAGATTATTCCTTCTCTGGTGATTTTCCAAAGTCTCCAGATTTCAAGCTTTGGATAACCTCCTTAGTTTTCTTCACAACTACATTTAAGCCACCTACTTTCTCTGCAAGTACAGCCGTTCTACCTGCCAAATCATAAATTCTTTCCCCCAGTGTCTTGCATAGGCCTCTGATCTCACATTGGTTGGAACTTGATTTTTCAAATCCCTCTTTAATTTCCAGCACCAGATTTTTCAAAATTTTTGAGACAGACAGACTCAGGGGGGTTATCCGCCTTCCTCTGACGCCTGCTTTGCTTGGTACTGTTGTGTAGCCATTTTAGTCATGGCTTCATACACATTATTTTAGAAAACTAGGCCTGCTGCTGTGCACTTTAACCTAGACATATATTTATTCAGGCTTGTTTTATTATTTTAACAATAGCCACATTTGTGGTCTTGTTTTATTTTCTCTATCTAGCTGTTCTTTGCCTAGGCCAGCAGTGTGTTCTTAAACAAGACATTTCTTTCACTCTGTGCTTTTCTCAAGGCTGCAGTAAGATAGATTTCCAGCAAATGTGATAACATTTTGTCTCTAGTGTTCATAGAAACATACACACTCTTACGTAGGGATGCTTTCTTGGAACATCAGCTGTTTTATTTTAAAAAACACTACTTTGACCCATGTACCTAAGAGGGAGGTTCCAGTCAGATGACCACGACTGAATGCTGATTGCTGAGTGCTTCGCTACAGCTGCTACAGACCTCTTCCTCAGGTATGAGGGATGATGTCTTCCCAGGGAAACCTGAAGGGCCTAATTAGAGCTTAACATGCTGTGCTCTAACATAGCCTAGGCAGGAATTATGTCAACGATTCTGATAGTGTTATTGTTATGCTTCACTCCTGGTCACAATTTTTTATCCTGTCATGCTTTATCATCCTAGTTATTGCAGTACATGCTTTATTATCTAAGATGCAGTTGCTTCAATAAAACCTTATTGAAATATATTCTGCCTCTGATTATCCTTGTATCTGTGAGACTACGGTAAATGACAGAAACGATGCGATCGGAGTAACCACGATTTCCCTGAGGAATCAATTGTGTCATGTGGTCGGCTGCCCATTCATCCCTGCTCTTGGGTGGAGATGAGACACTGCTAGTTAGCTGGAGAAAAACCTGGATTCGGCTGACAGGTGTCACTTGTAGTGGGTTTAGACTGAGTCCCCCACAGTGCAATGGATTCTACCACTCAAATCCAGTAGTCTCATTAGGATAATGAGAGCCTACGTGACATGGCGCCACCAACGTTTGGTCAGGCTCTAATTTTCGGGTCCTCCTGAGTATCTCTGTCTCACTACATACAAAGACACATCAGTACTATATACGGAGACATCCTTGGTATTGAGGATTTTCCTCCTCAGCTAAGTAGGGAGTACCTATCTAACACTGTAGGTTGTTCAAGCTTGAACCCTAAAAGGATAATCCCCATTTGATGTGCTTATCTCTGAACAAAATTAGCCATTCATCACGGCGAATCCACAACAGGTAGCAATTGCAGTCAATATGTGACCACCCCTCACTGCACATTTTTGGGCACATGGCCTAACGGCCCAGTGTAGTCCAGTCACATTTGTTGTTGAGGCTCATCCAACCTATAAAACAGAAATCTTTTATACTTGGGTCACATTTCCAGCAGCTGATGGGAACACAAATACATTTCATCACTATACACCTGCAAACACACCTGCACAATACAGAGCAAATGCATATCTAGGAATACCTCTATCTTATCAAGAACATAATAATTGGCTTGATGGCGCCCTACCCCACACAATTCTACATGTTACGTTACGGTAGCTGAAGTCCATCACTTAAATGCTGAGCTGATGGCAATATAGAGACGATTAGTACAGTTTGTAATGCAAACATTAAACACAAACCCAGCACGTGCTGCTCTGGCGCAACAACATGCAGTAACGCCAGGCATTAATCAGGCGACTGTACATTCGATCATGGGTCAAAATACCCCCAAACGAGAAGAGATTCTGTTTTGGTTAGCTCAAAAAATAAATGCACTGGAAGCAGTATTTCTCCATATGGGACCTCAGGATAAGCATAGAATATTACCTATGTGCTTTCCATTTGGGATGGTTCCCACAGTAGACAACTACAGTACTTGGGGCACAGTATTTGCCATGCTCTATACTACCACACACGTACACCGACACTTGCCAATTTACCAGAAGTGTTGAAACAAATTCAAGATAAATACGAGGCTGCCCCAGCGCTTGACTTGGGGATGCAACTTATGGGCAATTTTGCCCCTGTATCTTCAATAATATTAAGTAACCTTAAAGAGGAATCAGTTTCACTAGCAATGCGCGTGCGACTCTGGGATGTTCCTCCACAGGATCAAGAACGTGAGCTGCCAAAGATTATCGTAGAGACCTACTCTAGTACTGATTGAGATAGTCTGGGGGCCAGACCCACAAAACCACAATTTCAGGATAAATCTAATAAAGATTCTACCAAGCAAGCTCCTAGGGTACTAAGAAACGCTGGGATAAAAAAACAACAAACACCTAAAAAAGAAAAGGGAGAATCTCCTCATTCAGAGATCCCACAGAATAGATATAATCTCAGAAATAGAGATAATATAAAAATGCTTGACAGATATCAATATACTGATACACGCTAATCTCGTTCCTTTCAGGACTCACCGGAAAACGCAGTGAGAGAGGTGGGCGGTCAGAGCGAAGTACTGAGTACGTGAATCCGAGACAGGAATCACAACGCTCTACAGAAGTTTCTGTTAAAAAAGAAGAGAAACTTCCCCAATGAAAACCCCAATTTGATAAGAAAAAAAGTGGCAGCAGTTGCAGTTCGTCATGACACTGAAGAAGAGGGCTCTATTGAAAAACAATAAGTGG
The DNA here is from genome assembly GCF_031143425.1 of Pleurodeles waltl. Taxonomy (NCBI): domain Eukaryota; kingdom Metazoa; phylum Chordata; class Amphibia; order Caudata; family Salamandridae; genus Pleurodeles; species Pleurodeles waltl. The sequence continues at coordinate 1,069,698,462 of NC_090448.1, forward strand.
GCATTAGCGCTATTAGACAATGGTGCAGAGGTCACAATAGTTTGCCAGAATCTTCAAGAGCATCTGGAGGTGAAAGCAATTGATGACTTCTTACCAGTTGAAACTGTGGACATGCGTGTCTCCACGCCTGATAGGGTGTACAAAGTAACGTTGCAGTTAGAAGGAGACGTTGAACGCACAATCAACGCAATCTTTTGGGACCGTGTTGTAAATATATATGATATTCTACTGGCCGAAAGGGATTAGCCACCTGAATTTGTCCGTACTTACCCATAGGTAGAAGATGTTATCAAACCTTCTTTCTTGCCCCTTGCTCCTGCAGAATCCTACGGCATCGAATGACCATTGGCGCAGACAACCGCCTTATATCACAACAACATATGGTGGGATAAAGATTCCCCCTATCATGTAATTCCAATAAAAAATCAACCTCAACCACAGTATCCAATAAAACATTATGCTAAACCATCCGTGATGCAAATCCTCACACAACTTGAATTCCAGGGCGTAATCGAACCCTGTGTCTCACCACTGAATAATCCTTTATTCCCACTCGCTAAACCGGACCATTCGTACAGAACAGTCTTAAACTTAAACAGTCATACACGCACATGTGCTATACAAAACTCACACAGCACAGCACTTATGAACAACATAGTGCGTAAAATATACAAAACAACACTGGACATTTCAAATGGTTTCCCCTGCCAAAATATAGCGCCTGAGAGTAGAGACCAAACAAGTTTCAGCGCACTAGGCTCCCAGAAAAAAACCTGTCATTTACCCCTGGGGTATAAGAACAGTCCAGGACTGTTTGCGGCTCGTGTGACTTCAATATTGCATGATATTGACCCTGAAGCATTGTCTTATGTAGATGATATCTATCTCAGGGATGATGAATTACTGCAGCATCTAAGTCGGGTATCCCGCATTGTTGTAGGATTTGCCGAATTCGGCTATAAATTCAACTTTAAAAATACTAAAATGGCTTTCCTTAGTGTCCTATTTCTGGGATACGAATTATCAAGTGAAGGAAACAGCCTAGCAGCTCAATTCCTAGAAAAATGTGTGCAATTACAACCTCCAAATACCATTAAAAAACTCAAATCCCCATTGGGTTTCTAAATTTTGGCAGAACATACATTCCAGATTACGCATCACGCATAAAACCTTTTCATGACTTTATACGTCCTGACTTTTCCAGTAAATTTTGAACAGTGGAACACACACACATTCTCAGAGCTTTGCAAACAGACATGCTCACAGCACAACACTTACACACAAGGGACTATAAAAAACATATGGCCATCAGAGTAATTGCTGGTGCCATTGGTTTCACCTACGTAACTTTCAATGAGGGTAAGACAGTACCGATTGCATACAAATCACATTTGTATTCAGCAGCAGAACAACGTTTTGCTCCCACTGAGAAAAGGCTCACTGCTGTTCAGATAGCCGTCATTAAACAAAGACCACTGGCCCAGTGGAAACGCATTACGTTCGTATCTCCAATCCCAGCCCTGTAGGCTGTTACCAAAGCCAGCTTTCCAAACGCTAAAGCATTACATCCACGTTGGATCCAATGGGCAATGCCTCTGACAGCCACTGATATAGACTATATTTTTGACCCAAAATTTCAAACCCAAGGATTCTTGCAATATGAACTAGAATATCCAGTTCTGGCAAACACATTGCCTATTGATCAATATCAAAGAGTCCTGTACACTGATGGCTCAGCGCAACCTGCAATTGGCACAAAGCATCAATACTCCGCTGTTTGCGCAGTCATAAGTGGCTACATGGAGGATAATACATTTTGTCCCCAGAATACATTCACGCAACCCCTATGGGATTGCACAGCACAACTAGCAGAGCTAAAGGCTCTGGTGATGGCACTGGAACATGCGTATCTGGCACAGCTAACACTGACTGTCTGTGATTCATATTATTGTGTCCAGTCCTTCAGTGAATACCTGCATTACTGGCGCCAGAATGGGTTCAGAGATTCTAAAGGCAACACCATCAGTCACAGACTTTGGAAAGTAGCGGATCTGAAGGAAACACTACCAAACGTCCGTATTGTACATATAATTGGACACCAGTGCATTGGAATACACATTGCATGAAATACACTGGCTGATGAAGCAGTCAAATCAGCAGTAGCTACGGCTTCTGTTGCTGCAGTAACTCGTTCTGGACTGAAACCGGACGATAACATATGGGCTGCCGAGAAAGCTACGGCTGAAAGCATGCTGTATCCAAAAGCATTTCCTTCTAAATATTCCTCCCAAATGGGAGGCTTCCTTGACGCAGAAGTAAAACTACCAGGCGTGGGAGTTCGAGTAATTCCCAACAAAGACATAAGACCAGAGTTGATTAAAGCAGCGCATGAGTGGGTTGCATCTGCCCACCCTGGTGTGGCAGCTACAATATCATTATTGCAAGAACGTTATTGGTGGTCAGTTCTATATAAACAGACCAAGCACTATGTCCTTTGTTGTGACATCTGCCAACAAATTAAGGGTTCCACCATCAAACGCCCACCTCAGACACCCCTCCTAATTTCCAACAAACCATTGCAATGTATGTACTTGGACTATTGTGGTCCCCTAACACCGGATAGAGCATACCAATACGTCTTAGTCGCTGTCAACTCTTGCTCCAGATTTCTATGGGTGTGGCCTAAACACTCAGCTGACGCTCGGACTGTTATTAAAGATTTGCAAGCCTTTATCGGCACATATGCAGTTGCGGCTTTCCACTCGGACCAGGGCCCTGCTTTTGCCTCAAGGGCATTCAGGGATGCCACGGCTTCATTAGGGGTCCAACTCCAATACTCCTCTCCATTTCATACCCAGGGAAATAGTGTCGTGGAGCGACAAAACCTTGATTTAAAGCAGTCCTTAATAGCCAGAATATTATTTATGGGTTGGAGTTGGCTTATCCACCTGTATGGAGTACAAAGAGCACTTAACAATCTGCCTAGAAGGTCCCTGGAGGGTCGTACTTCATACGAGTGCCTGTTTGGAACTCAAATGTATGTTCCAGATCTTGATGGTCCTGGTATGGAGACATAAATAAACGTGTCACTATCTTGCAGGAATTACAACAGTTCTGTGACAACAACCCTTCTGCCAGTGCTGTTTCCGCCGGAATTAAGGATGTACCAATAACACCTACTGGCTGGATTCCAAAGGTTGGGGATCTAGTACGTGAAAATGTTGCTCTGAAAAAGGAGTTCGGTACTTCTTATCGTGCACCAGTCCCAGTTCTGGGAATACAAAGTACCAGAACAGTCATTCTACCACTGTTACCTGGCGCTAAAGAAAATTGATTTGTTTGTCAAGTTACACTATGTAGCCGATCCTGCACAGCAGACCAAGAGGAGCAGCCAGTAGTTCCCAGACCCTCTCACAGCTGTCCGAATTGTCTCTCTACAAGTTTTGAGCAGCAATGCTGACACCTCTCCGAGCTTGGGGAGGGTGGAAAATGATTTTCGCATTAGTTCCACTAACATCTGTTACAACAAACGATATAGAAATTACTGATCGATTTGACACAACTTCAACACAGACAGATTCGTCATTTCCTGTGAACCACCACTAGAGACCCCTACCAATTCTCCTCCTACAAATACAGCTCCAGCTTTTGCAAGAACTGCTTCTGGATACTTTACTGACATCAACAACATTTTTTCAGACTTATTTGCCTCTTCTACATCTGAACTGCCAAAAATACGTAAGCTGATAAACTGGCTTAAAACAAATTCCTTTATTTTCCCCTGTTGCTATCTGTGGCTTTCTTTGACTGTATTAGCTTTCCTCCTTTGGATTGGCTTTGTCATAACATTCTTTCTATTAATACATGGTCATTTTCTTCCTGAAAGATCAACAGTTGAACTGGTGGACGAGGTCCTAAAACCCCATTTTTCTTATAACAAGATCTGCAGAGACTTGTCTTTCGGGAACATTTCCGCTATGCCAATTCCTGATGGGATTGTTTGGGATAAGGTCACATTTGATATATACAGCCCCACAGAGGTCATTCAAATACCATATGTGTTTAAACTTTGAATGAACAATATAATAAAACCCGGAGTTGTTTCTGATGACTGGGATGTAAAAACAATTGAGTCTATTATGACTGAATTGTAGTATTTTACTGTATTTGAAAGTGAATATGTTTATCTATCTAAAGAGAATTATGGTGACATGTTTTCTATAATTATTAGGGACACCGTTTCATTCATAGAGCAAGTACCCCAAAAACTATTTTTAATTACACACAATGGGAACATTATCCAACTCCACCACAATGCAGTTCTAAAACAAAGTCTAAAAAATTGGCATATATTTTTCTGGGCACAATGTTAAAAATGCCGAGTCATATTATTTCAAATTGCCATTGATGGAAAGTGTACATATATTATTGACAGATACGAAATTCAATTATTCGGATTCCTTTGTTTCCCAGTTGGCTATAGAAGGCTATGAATATTGGTTTAAGTTGACTTAAAGATGTGTGTGCGGAATAAGAAATTGGCAAATAAGGGGAAAGGAAGCTTTATTTAGAGCATGCCTAATACCTGATCGAATGATATTTTTAAATAAAACAGTACAAGAGACAAGCTGTCTAGGCTTAGCAAACATTAAGGAATTGAAGGCGCCCACTATCCCTGTCCCTGCAAAATTTTACTAATGGCAAAAATATGTAAATGCAACTGAAGATCAACTCAATGAATGGGTCCAGACTGGCACATTTAATGCTTCATTCTCAACAAGAAGCTGCTGCCCGGTTAAGGCAACTAGGCAACTAGATCAGGAAAACTTACAGTCGGCGTTAGCTGTTGTAGGTAATGGGATTAATACCCCGTCCGACCGGATATACACCCTAAACAACATAGTTTCTTCTGCAATAGACATAATACAAAGTCATATGTCTTCTCTACACCATGAACAGAATCAACTTAGATGCATTATGCAGTTTGGTTGGACACTTCAAACACTGAAGGCAGGTCGTGTACCCTGGCAACACATTAGCGCAAGGGACATATTTGCCATATTTAATTTCAGGCAGCAAAAACAACTAATGGCTAAGAAAGAAGTGACTTATGTCATGTTAAATATTGAAAAGTTAGAAAAGTTGCCTTTTACTGTTGCTGAAATAACATCTGCTGAGTGGTTAATACAAGCGGTCATTAATCTGCCTGTTTCAACACTTCAATTCACATCCTGCTTAAAACACATTTCAGTAGGCAGATATGAAAGGCTAGGAGATAGTTACATCCATGAGGTGTGCGAGCTGCCCTTCTCTTACAAATGTCTTAGTGGCATGAAAGAGGTCTTTCTGAGCCGTAGTGAATGCAAGACTTCTGTCAGCCATTCAATGATTTGTAAACGCTGTCCTTGCACGGGGCATGTAATGCTTCGGCGGCAAACTTGGCTTGTTATCTGATGGGAGTCCCAGTCCCCTTGATTAGACCTGCGTTCCAGTTGCTCTCAAATGGCAGCTATGTCCTCCTCAATAGTGAAAACTGTTGTGGGATGTGAGCTGGAAAAGTTTATGGTGTCGGTCTCTAAGATTGTTACATGCTGTGGGAACATACTTTTTCCTCCGACACAACAGAGGGAAGTAGCTGAGACAAGTTGAGCAGACTCAAGGCGTTATTGTTTCAAAAACATGTGGCGCTCACATCTGCACACACGACCTATGCTCTTCAGGTTGCAAGGTCATCAGCAGAGATACAGCCCCTTTTAAGTACCAACTTTCCGAGACACTTTGGTGAGCTCATGGGGCGAATATTTAATGCATCCAGTACTACTAGAATCGCAAATTTCTTTAAGGCTGTTGGTTCTGGTTTCATTCACACCTTGCCTCTATATTCGGTTTAATACCGTCAGCCATCCACTCAATATTCTCCAGCATTTTGGGGGATTTCCGATAACTTAGGCTATAACAGGTGGCATTTTACTATTGCTACTTTTTGTGCGCAATGGCTGTCCCACCGCAACAAGGAGGACTGATAGCGCTCCCACCAGTGCAACTGTGTTGTGAACGCATGATGCAGTATTTTGGAGCAACACTCTTAGAGCGTGACTGGTCTCTGTCATTCAGACCGGTTTTGAATTGTGTGCAGCCTGTGTTTCGGTGCCTCTGGTGCTTGTTCAAACATGCACTGAAAGTTTGTCTTTCTGCGCAGCACTTGCTTTCATTAGACACTGATCTGTTGATGCTCTCGCTGAGGGCTCATTACCGGACATGCATGCTGAGGGTGCGTTTGCCATGGGAAGCTGCTTATGAGTTGCCCTTCGTGGAGGATGCAGCTCTAAACTCATTGTTGGGCACACCACGGAATGCTGCTGCTTTGGCTGGAGCTCAGTCTTTAGAACACGAATGCTCCTTGGTTTTCCTGGGCTATTAATTTCCTACTTTACCCCCTGTCAAAGTGGAAGATTTCCTGTCTTCAGTTATCCTGGATTCGATTGGCAACTTCCAAAATTACTCTGACTCTTGAAATTTGGCCCTTTTTACGCCATAGTTACCATTTTAAATGTCATTACTGACGTTTTATTATACATATATATATATATATATATCTTAGGTTGAGTTTTAGTAGCTTTTATACAAAATTAGGCTTTGAACCACCTTAGAACTGGCAAGGGGAGGATGTTGTGTAGCCAGTTTAGATATAGCTTCATACTTGTTATTTTAGCAAACTAGGCCTGCTGCTGATCACTTTAACCTAGACATATTTTATTCAGCTTTGTTTTAATATTTTAGCAATAGCTACATTTGTGGTCTTGTTTTATCTTCTCTATCTAGCTGTTCTTTGCCTAGGCTAGCACTGCGTTCTTACACAACACATTTCTTTCACTCTGTGCTTTTCTAAAGGCTGCAGTAAGATAGGTAGCCGGCAAACATGGTAACACTTTGGCCCTCATTACAACCCTGGCAGTCGGTGATAAAGTGGAGGTAGTACCGCCAACATGCTGGCGGTAATAACTGCGAAATTATAACCACTGCAGAAATAGCTCAGACAGACAGCCACTTTACCACACCGACTGCCAGGGCAGAATCAACAGGCACCATGGCAGTAACCGCCTACAGCCAGGTGGAAGACAATGTTGCGCCCACTGTATTATGAGACAGGAAACTGCCACCTTTTCCGGGGCGGTACCAACGACATCAAAAGCCTGGCGGAAACACTGCACAGAAGGGAAACGACTCACCTGTGGAGAGTCATGGAACAACCATGCAGCCATGGAGCCCAAGTTGCATGTCTTCCCCATGCTCTTCTACGTGCTGCTCCACTACGAACACCAAGGACGGCAAAGATGCCGACGGTGAGTACCTCTGCCTAGCACAAAGGGGAGGGGGGAGGAAAAAAGAGAGTGACACACACATGCAACACGTAACACGTAACACCCCCACCCCCAACACCATACACACAAGCAGATGCAGTAACATAACATATTGACCCCATACCGCTCAGGAATAATGCAAGGACAACTACAATAGAGTAAAAAGAGTGTAATATAATAAATATAGCAGTAATGCGTGCATCCAAATAAAAAAGTATATACATTTTACAAATCACGGGACACTGCCCAGTCCTCAATGATCGTGGGCCACTGGGCCACATCACAAAGTCCAAGGCCCCACCTCACTCCTGCAACAACACAGATAGAACACTGCAGGGACAACAGGTTGAAAATAGCCAGGCACCTCAGGGGGACGGGGAACGGGGGGTACCCCAGCCGAAAGATAGTAAAACGCCACTGGTCCTGGAGGGGGCAAATGTCCGTCACTCTGTCCTGGGGAGTGCAAGGCCGCAGTCTCTCAAGTGGGTGGCTTGCCCACATGCTCTGGGTGGGGGCAAAATGCCCATCACTCTGTCCTGGGGAAGCAAGGCCACAGTCTCTCAAGTGGATGACTTGCCCACATGCTCTGGCTGGAGGGGGCAACATGCCCTGTGCTCGGTCCTGGGGAGTGCAAGGCCATAGTCTCTCAAGTGGGTGATTTGCCCACATGCTCTGGAGGGGGCAACATGCCCTATGTTCGGTCCTGGGGAGTGCAAGGCCACAGTCTTTCAAGTGGGTGACTTGCCTACATGCTCTGGAGGGGGCATCGTGCCCAGTAAGCTTCATCCTGTGGAGGATGGGATGAGTGGATGTCTTCTCCACTGGTTCTGGGGGGGGGCATCGTGCCCAGTGAGCTTCATCCTGTGGAGGTCGGGGTTAGTGGATGTCTTGTCCACGGTATTAGAGGGGGCACCGTGCCCTAAGATCTTCATCCTGGGGAGGATGGGTTGAGTGGGTGGCTTCTATACTGGTTCTGGAGGTGTGCTCTTGATCTAGGGAGGCTGGGGTTGGTGGGTGTCTTACCCACTGGTTCTGGAGGGGGCATCATGCCCTGTGATGCAGATCTTGGGGCGTGTAAGGTCACAGTCTCTCAGCTGGGTGTCATACCCACAGGATTTGCAGGGGCCAGGCCACACAACAGCTCATGGACGCAGGACTACACACTGTCCACCAGTGGTGACGGCTGTTCAGTGGTGGCAGTGGTGATGCTGCTGCTGGTAGTGGTGGGGGGTGGCTCCAGCCCATCCCCTGCAGCCTCAGATGGCTGCCCACTGGTGCTGCTGCTGGTAGTGGCGAGGAGAGGCTCCAGCCCATCCCCTGTAGCCTCGGACGGCTGCCACTGGGGCAGGTGGTGGTGCTGGTGGCGGTGCTGCTGGTGGAGCTGATAGTGGTGGGGGGAGGCTCCAGCCCATCCCCTGCGGCCTCGGAGGCTGCCCACTGGGGCAGGTGGCAGTGCTGCTGGTGGAGCCAGTAGTGGTGGGGGAAGGCTCCAGCCCATCCCCTGGAGCCTCAGATGGCTGCCCACTGGGGCAGGTGCCAGTGCTGGTGGTGGTGCTGCTGGTGGAGCTGATAGTGGTGGGGGAGGCTCCAGCCCATCCCCTGCAGCCTCGGATGGCTGCACCACCATGGCTGGTGGTGGTGGCTCCGACTGAGTCCCTGCACCAGGCACCTTGTCTCTACTGCCTGCTGTTGCAGCCCACCTGCCCTTCCTTCCTGCAGTTGAGGCAGGCCCCTTCCCCTTCCTTCCTGCAGCTGGGGCTGGCTCCTTGCCCTTCCTTCCTGCAGCTGGGGCTGGCTCCTTACCCTTCATTCCTGCAGCTGGGGCTGGCTCCTTGCCCTTCCCTGAAGCACTTAGGGCAGGCACTCTTTCCGTCTGGCTGGCTGGTGGCCGGGATCCTTTCCCACCTGGAGTTGCTCGGGGTGGCTGAGGTGCTTGCCTGGGTTTTGACCACCCTGGCCTGACGTGAAGGGCAGGGGGGCGAGGAGGGGTAGGGAAGAGGTCAACGGTAATGAGGAAAAGCTTCTTAGGGGCATTGGGGCGGAAAGAGGGAGAAGGTCTGGGAGTGGAGGAAGAGGGAGTGGTTGTAGGAGGTGTCAGTCTGCTGTGTTTGGGTGCAGGTGCACGGGCTGGATGCTGTTGTGAAGTGGATGGCTGTTGGGTGTTTGAGTGCTTGCGTTTGTATACTTTGGGAGGAGGCGGCACAGACACAGTGGGAGAGGACACAGGGGACGTGTGCATGGATGTGGGGGTGGTGACTGCCAGTAAGTTGTGTGTTCTGATAGGTGTGCTGGTGATGGTGGTAGTGGATGAGGATGTAGTGCATGCAGGTGTGAGTGGAGACGCAACTGGGAGGGAAGTGGAGTACAAGGAGGAGGGGGCCAGAGTGGAGACAGTGTATGTATGCATCTGAATGGTGTTTGTGTGAGTGCCTGTGGGATGAAGTGTGGTGCTTGTGTTTGCCATGTCCACTCTTGTGTGTTGTCCTGTGTGCATGCTCGTCTGCCTGTGTGCTTGGGATAGGTTGGGGTTGAGGGGAATGAGACAGGGAAGAGGAAGTTGGAGGGGAGATGGTAGAAACAGGGACAATGGCTGCCATCAGAGAGGAGGCCAGAGCCTGGATTGATCTCTGTTGGGCCGCCACAGATGGATCTCAGGAGGTCAATAGCCTCCTCACTCAGAGCAGCAGGGCTAACTGGGGCAGGGCCTGAGGTGCCTGGGGCGAAGGAGATGCCCACCCGCCTGGATGAGCGGGCAAGGACAACTCACTGAGGGGCTGCTGGGAGGGCGGTGCTGGTACGGGGGTGGCGCTGTAGCTGGGGTGGGCACAGAGTTGTCCGCCACCACCAGGGAGCTTCCATCGGAGGAGGTATCCATGTCCAAACTGTCCCCTCCAGTCTCCAGCGTGGTGATCCCCTCGCCCTCTGTCCCACTGGTGCCCTCACTGTCGGTGGACTCTGCCTCCTGGGTCCTGTGGGATGCAGCTCCCTCCGTCGCCGGTGTCTCTGCTCCTCCGCCATATGATGCTAATGCACATAAGGACAGGATGACAAAACAAAAAAGGGGAGGAGAGACAAAGCATACACTTGGTCAATGGTGGCACCAACACCACTGTTGGCGTACACAATACACTCACACACAGGGATCAGCCCTACGCACTAGGCAATGCACTACCAGTTACCATGCTAGTCACCAGGCCATGGGTAGGGACAGATACCTCCAACAGCAACATACATGGGAACCACACACCCCTGCCCAGTAGTGGATGCCTACTAGCTTGGTTGGAAGACATTCAGATCAGAGCCCCGCCCAACATGGGATCTACTCCTCAATGCCAGGCCTGGCCTAGGGGCACCCATAGGGCCCACCTCCCCCACCCCGATATCACCCCACTAGGCGTAGGTTGCAATATAGGGCACTGTACTCACCCCCTTGTTGCTGCTGTGATGCCTCCAAGTGCCCATCTACCTCAAAATAGGCTACTGCCAGTGTGCAAGCCATCAGGGAGGGTCAGGATTCGACAGGCACACCTTCCCCATTGGGAGGCCTCTGCCGTCTTCCGTACCCAGCATCAAAGGTCCTCCCACTGTTTCCAACAGTGGGTTCTCCGTCTACCATAGACCACCAGGGTCTGCACGTCCTTGGCTTTGGCACACCAAATACACTTCTTTTGATGGGCGCTGACCTACAGGGAAATAGACACAAGGAAAGGTATTAGTCAGACCGTCCTGCCTGTTACACTTATGTCCCACCATGCCCCTTCCCATCAGCACAGACATGGCCCAGCATACATGCTGCACACTGCCCAGGGCCCATCCACCAACCCCCCCCACATGAGGCCTTCATACACAGCACTCCATGCATTCACACCCCTTTCGTTGTACTCACTGTGTATTCACCTGTTGGTCTGGAGGCGCATACAACAGTCAGTACTGGGGTAGGACCCCATCCACCAGTCGCTCCAACTCCACCGAGGTGAAGGTAGCGACCCTTTCCACAGTAACACGAGCCATGATCGGTTCCAGACACAGGTCACAGTAGCACATGCAATATAGGTCCTCTCCTGTTGAAGGTCAGGTAGTAAGTGAGTGAACAGATAGAAAATGGCAGTCACGTCCGCAGCGGGGCGCACTGTATCCGCCGGCGTACATCCTCATTAGCCACTGTACCCCATAGGGGCCAATGATAACCAGTGAGGAGTTGCACAGCGGTTCTCGAACGCCTCCCGCAACGGCGCACAACATCAGGGTAATTACCTCATTTCCACCTGTCCCTCAATACAGGACAGGTGGACGCCATTTCAGTGGGGGTTGCAGGCCATGGATCCTAACTTCGTCACAGTACACAAATTCACATTTTGGATATATCCCACCAAAATAAAGTTACAGTCACAATATGCATTGAACTGTAGTGGTTAAAATGTACAGATAATGACCAGCTGCTCGCTCTTTTGCCCCATAGACTGCAACCGCTGCAGATGAATAGAAGATGGAGACATCCCCCGTGTACAGACCCCTGGTGGGCTTGGCAACAATGGAGGACAGGCACATTATCCTCTCCTATAGACTTGACTGGGCCACAATCACTGAGCTGTGTGCCTAATTGGAGCATGACCTAATATCTGCTATCCGTCACCCCATCAGGATCCCCCCTCATGTGCAAGTCCTATCAGTGCTCCATTTCCTGGCAACTGGTTCTTTCCTAGTGACAGTGGGCTTGGCAGCAGGAATGTCACAGCCAATGTGCTCAATAGTGCTGACCAGAGTGTTGTCTGCCCTGATTAAACACATGTGCTGCTACATCGTTTTCCCCAGGTGGAGGATTTGGCCACAGTGAAAGCTGACTTCTATGCAATGGGACATATCCCCAACATCATTGGGGCAATAGATGGAACACATATTGCACTTGTCCCCCCTCCCCCCGGTGAAATGAACAGGTGTTCAGAAATCGAAAGAGTTTTCACTCCATGAATGTCCAGATGGTCTGCCTGGCGGACCAGTATATCTCCCATGTCAGTGCAAAGTATCATGGGTCTGTGCATGATGCGTTTATCCTGAGGAATAGCAGCATCCCAAATGTGATGGCCCAACTCCAGAGGCACAGGGTGTAGCCAATAGGTGAGCCCTGGTTCCCACCCACTGGATGTTGGTGTATGGGTCTGTTGTGGGCCCTAAGGGTGAGTGTGTGGCTAACAGTTGTCCTGCGATATTTGCAGGTGACTCTGGTTACCCCAACCTCTCATGGCTACTGACCCCTGTGAGGAATGCAAGGACAAGGGCAGAGGAATGTTACAATGAGGCACATGGGTGAACAAGAAGGATTATAGAAAGGACCTTCGGCCTCCTGAAGGCCAGGTTTCGGTGGTGCATCTAACAGGTGGATCCCTGTGCTACTCACCCAAGAAGTTCTGACAGATCATCGTGGCATGCTGTATGTTGCACAACCTTGCCTTGCTAAGCCATGTGCCTTTTCTGCAGGAGGAGGAGGCTGCAGATGGCCGTGTGGCAGCAGTGGACCCTGTGGACAGTAAAGATGAGGAGGCAGAGAATGAGGATGAGGACAACAGAAGTGTAGTTATTCGTCAATACTTCCAATGAGACACAGGTAAGACATTGTTATTTCACATATAATTTACAGTTTGATGTGTGACATTGCCACTGGCAGGCTGTGAATTCCTACTTCTATGCCCACTCACTGTACCCTTTGGCATCTCTTTTTGCAGACTTTGGTGCCCCACTATTGCTCCTGGTGTGTTCAGTGCAGCCAACTACAGGTATTTTCTATGTAACCCTTACTGTACAGTTGAATTGCAATGTTTGAACCTGCGAATACATTTTGAAAACATTTGACATACATCATACTTGTATTTTATCAAAGTGTGTTTATTCCAGTGCTCTGAAGAAGAGGGGATAGCGCATTGGGGTGGGGTGATGATGGAGGAAAGTCCAGGTTAGAGTCCAGTCTATTTGTATCACAGATGCAGTGTCCAAGGGGACATAGGAGGGGGAGCAATGGCAGTTTAAGGTGGACAGGTTGACAGAGTAGGACACAAGGGTGACAATCATCAGAGTCTTATTTCCTGGCGGGGTCTTGGCAATAGTCCCTGACTTCTGCCTGGATCACAGGGAATGTTTGTAGGGTGGTTCTCCTTCTGCAGGGGGAGGGATGCTGGTGGCCTGTTGGTCGTGTGGCGGGGCCTCCTGTCCAATAGCAGCAGCGGAGGTGGATGGCTGTTCAGTAGTCTGGCTAGTGTCAGGGGCCCGCTGGTGTGCCACTGCCTCCCTCATACTGTTGGCAATGTATGCCAGCAACCCTGCAATGGAGACCAGGGTGGTGTTAATGGCCTTCAAGTCCTCCCTGATCCACAGGTACTGTCCCTCCTGCAGCCCCATGTTCTCCTGCATCTTGTCCATGATCTGGCCCAGCGTACCCTGAGAATGTTGGAGTGCCTTCTGGAGGGTCGGTTCCCTGGGCCTGTCCTCCCCCTGTCACACACCAGTCCTCCCAGCTTCCCTGTTGTCCTGTGACTCTGTCCCCTGAACCGTGTGGCCACTGCCACTGACCCCATGTCCCTGATTGTCCTGTGTTTTTGGGGTGGCCTGGGGTCCCTGTAGGGGTGGACACACTGCTGATTGACGTGTCCTGGGGACAGAGGTATGGGCCCACTGGGTGGGTGCTGATGGGCCAGGTTGGTCATCCAGATGAGCAGAGCTGCTGTCATCACTGTGGGCCTCTCATGGGGGGGGCGGGGCTGGATGTTGCTTGCACCTCTTCGCCGGTGACATTGGCTGGGTTACCTGTGGGGATGTAAATGCAGTGTCATTGTTTCTGCGTGTGACATATTGTGCATGGGTGTGTTGCCCTCTATGGTTGTTATTGCCCTGCCAGCTTTACCTTATATGAGTTGTTATTTGGTGGCTAGTGATTCTCTCTAGTGTGCATGCTGTGGTGATAGTTGTCCATGCAGGTCTTTGAGAGGTGTCCATGCATTGGTGTTGCATGCAGGGCTTGGCATCGGGATGAGTGGGTTGTGATGGTCAGGTGTGTGGGAGGAGGTGGAGTGATGGGAGTGAGAGTGAGGGTGGGGGGTATGTGATGTAATGCAGGTAGGGGGTGATAGTAATAGAGAATTGACTTACCAGAGTCCAGTCCTCCTGCTACTCCTGCCAGGCCCTCAGGATGCAACATTGCCAAGACTTGCTCCTCAGATGTTATTAGTTGTGGGGGAGGAGGTGGGGGTCCACCGCCAGTCCTCTGTAGAACGAGTTGTGTCTTGCAGCTATGGAACGCACCTTCCCCCGTAGGTCGTTCCACCTCTTCCTGATGTCATTCCTTGTTCTGGGGTGCTGTCCCACGGCGTTGACCCTGTCCACGATTCTCCGCCATAGCTCCATCTTCCTAGCAATGGATATCTGCTGCAACTGTGACCCAAAGAGCTGTGGCTCTACATGGATGATTTCCTCCACTATGACCCTTAGCTCTTCCTCAGAGAACCTGGGGTGTCGTTGTGGTGCCATGAGTGTGGTGTGAGTGGTGTGGGTGAGGGTGTGTGTGGTGATGTGTTGGGGTGTGTGATGTAGGGTGCGTGGGTGGTGTATAGGAGTAGGAGGTGTGTGGCTCTGGTCTTGTCTGTGGTTGTGGTGTCTGTCTCGTGCCAAGGGTTATGGGTGTGTGTTTTATAGTGGTGTGGGTGTGGTGTGTGTAAGGGGTGTCAGGTGTCTGTCGTTTGAATTGTCCAATGTGATGTTGTTTTGTTAGTGTGTGTGTATTTTGAGAATGCCGGTATGTACCGCCAATGATTTACTGCCATTGAATGTCCGCCGTGGTGATTCGTGGGTCATAATGTTGTGGGCGTAGTTCTGTTGGCGTAACGGTGTGGGTTTTGATACTGCTAGTTTATCACTGACCTTTGGGCTGGCGGACTTGTGTGTGTGGCTATATAGTGATGGATTGATGTGTGTGTGTCATAATATGGTTAGCGGATATCCGCTGCGGCGGCGGTATGTTGGTGGCAGTCGGCATGGCGGTAAGTGGGATTTACCGCCAATGTCATAATGAGGGCCTTTATCTATAGTGTTCATAGAAACATACACACTCTTACGTAGGGATCCTTTCATGGAACATCAGCTGTTTTATTATAAAAATACTACTTTGACCCATGTACAGTAGAGGGAGATTCAAGCCAGATGACCATGGCTGTATGCTGATTGCTGAGTGCTTCGCTACAGCTGCTTATGTAGACTACAGGCCTCTTGCTCAGGTATGAAGATGATGTCTTCCCAGGGGAACCTGAAAGGCAGAAATAGAGCTTAACATGCTTTGCTCTAACATAGCCTAGGTAGGAATTATGTCAACAATTCTAGTGACAATATGGTAGTGTTATTTGTATGCTTCACTCTCCTTGTCACAATTTTAATCCTGTCTTGCTTTATCATCCTGGTTATTGCAGTACATGCTTTGTTATCTAAGATGCAGTTGCTTCAATAAAACCTTATTGAAATATATTCTGCTTATGATTGCCCTTGTATATGTGAGATTAATGTAACTGAGAGAAGCGGATGAGATCTGAGTGACGACGATTTCCCTGAGGAATCAATTGTGTCATGCGCTCGGCTGCCCAATCATCCCTGCTCTAGGGTGATGAGGTGCTGCTAGTTAGCCGGAGCAAAACCCGGATTAGGCCGACAGGTGTCACCTGTAGTGGGTTTAGACTCAGTCCCCCACAGTGCAAGTGATTCTGCCGCCCAACTCCAGTAGTATCATTAGGATAATGAGAGCCTACGCAAAAGTACCAGCTGAGGCCGGGGGCTCGCCCAACAGGGGGGGGCACACTTGCTCTTGAGTTCTCCCCAACTCTGTTGGTTCCTCCTCCGTAAATTCCAGGGAGTTATTGTCCAGAGCCTTCCCCTCATACACACCGAAGCACTTTCCTCATCTCCCTCCATCCTTTCCTTTCCTTATCGGCCAGAGGTAAAATTCTATTTGAAGTACATTCAATCTGAGTTGCACAAAGCTCCCCTGTACTTCTACCATCTCTGGAGGTAGCCATATCAATACCAGCAACTGTTTGCCCCGCTTTGTCTAGGAGGTCCTGCTCGTCCGTTTGATTCCTAGGTAGAATCCTGAAGTATGTTCTTAGTGAAGGAGTAACTTTTGGCCTATTAGAGCTGTTAGGGCATAATCTCACACCTTTTGTACCCAAACAAAATAGCCCTTGTCATTTTCACCAATGTCTTTTTGGGCCTCAGGTATTTCATCAAGAGTCTCTTTTACTGGGAGATCAGTCTCTCCTTAGCCCCATAAACATTCCTACCACTCCCCAGACAGTACACAGGGCTCTTTTCACTACCTCCCCTTTTAATTTTCTAGGAGCCAGTCTCTCAATAGACTTTGCTGCAATCACACTCTGCCCCCCCAAAAGACAGAATGTGCCTCCCTCCTGCGGCCCGCTAACTAACGGCTGCCATGTTCTCCGGGCTGGTACCTCTGCACTCACCTGGACCCAGGGATTTTGATTCGCTTGTTCTAATTTGAAATATTTTCAGCAGGGTCAATTACCTTATAAGGTGCGTGACATAAATTGACAACTGTGTTCATATTTACCCAGAAGTACTAGCACTTTGTTTTGGAACTATATTATTATGGTCCCTTGCTTACACTATGTGAGAAATTGTAAGAAACTAGGTTCTCAGTTGAAGAGCAACAGACACACTCAATTTCAGGGTGAACCTGCTAGCCTAAAGCAAAACTAGCCAGGCTTAACTTAGAAGTAGTGTGTGAAGTATTTACGCAGCACCCAAATGGTAATAAAGTGAAATACAACACAAGAAATAGTCACATACAAATTAAACAAAATAGAGAAACATTTAATAAATTGACATAAAAATGACAAAAATACAATTAGTAGAACCAGAGAAATACAATTCCAAAGACATACATAAGCATAGTGCCTAACAGCACAAATCGCCACTCACAGTTATCTGGTCACACTAGACCAGAGAAAAGAACAAGTTCAGATCAACTACAATTGAGTGTGGATGGGATACAGGGACCAGGCTATGCCCTCCAATAAAAGTTACCATCTCAAAGAACAGCTCAAAGAGACCAGAGAATGGCATGGGCAGCCAGGACAGTGTTACAGATGGTTGTCCCTGTAGAGTGAAGAGCAGGCCGGATATCGAAGAGGGTCTACGCTGTAGTGCAAAGATCCTGTAGGGCCTTGTGGACAGTCATTGGTGGAGCTGCGGTTTGGTGGTCACCTTGGGGTGTCAATGCTGTAGTGCGACCAAAATGCAGATCTCGCATTGTCATTTGTTGCTGCCAGTCGCTGTTGTGCGAAGAGTCAGGCTCACTGGAGCTTTGCATTGGGAGTTGTCTTGACCTGAAAGATCTTAGCATGAACTTGCCTTTTCACAGTCATGAAGACCTAAAAACTTTGAGATTTATCCTTTGTGTCCAGTGAAGGGTCCTCTGATGCCAGCCAAGGGCCCAGGACCTGTGTAGGTTCCACTTGGGAATCAGGGACTCAATCTTGCAAGGGCCAGCTGGACTCAAAAAGGTCCAGTTGCAGGTCCAGGCTGGTAGGTTGCAGCAGGGCAGCTGAGCAGTTGCAGGAAGGCCTCTGAAGCTTGTTGTGTCCCTGTAAATCAGAAAAGGGGTCAACCAACAGGCCCTTGGAGTCACTCAGGTAAATTGGAATGAAAACAACAGGTCCAGTCTTCCTTCTCAGACTTCCTTCTCAGACTGAAGGGCAGGCCTCAAGCAACAGTGTAGTCATCTGGCAGAAGGAGAGTCCTTTTTCTGTAGTATCCACAGTTCCAGGTGTGAAAAGTTGGCCTGAGGGCCCAATATTGATATCTGGTTCCAGGTTTGAAGTGGAAGAATCTTCAAGAGCATTCACCCCCCAGGTAGTTCTGCAATTTTCTTCCTCCCTGCCTTGGCCCAGGATGTCTGGGGTGGCCATATGCTAATGTAACGTAATTTGTGAGTGTGCTGAGGCATCTCCTTTGCAAAGTAAGTGTGGTAGGTAATAGCTCTGCGTCCCCCAACTTGCCAAGATGAATTATCCTGCCAATAGCCAGCCCCCATTTGTGACACTGTCTTCGAGGAATACACAAAGGTCAACTGCCAACTACTCCTAGTCATGGGACCCTGGCCACAGACTGCAGACACCAAATGGTTATGACAACTAAATGCCATCTTTCTTAAAGTGTCATTATCAGAATTGTGACTTCAATTTTGACTTTGCCATTAAGGCAGAATTTTAACCAGCAATACTCTAGAAAGTAAAACTTCACTTGCCATCAACCACTTACCAGGATACAGCTGAAGGCTTATCACCAGCTTTTATTTATTTACTTTTGAGCCTGCTCTTCATCAGATATTTGGCTTACTACCCCTGATGTTGCTGCCTATTACTCTTAATGTATTGTATGGGGATTACTAGATATAACATTCTTTACAAGTGTCTACAATATCCTTCCAAAGATATTTTTCTCTTCTTTTGTATTAGAAGTTTGGTTATTCTAAATACTGTTTCCATGCAATGATATATGCTGAGCCGTGAAAAAGTCACTTTGTGAATAAGCATGTGTCAGCTGCCGTTTGATGTACATAAACTTCACAATCAAGTTGTACGTGAAATTTTGGACTGACTTTGAAAAAAATATTTCTGGAACCTTTGGCACTGAACGGTTTCAGACACATATATTAGACTTTGTATTAGTATGCTTCAGTATCAATGTGTTCTAATTGAAGAAATTACTTTAGGTAATTAGTGGTGTAGACCATGAGTAGGAAACAATACACATTGCTGACAGGTTCCAATAGGTGGTTATTGGCTATACCTATCTGTATGTAAAGTGCTTGAAGTAATGGCATTGGTTTCATGATGCTTCAGGAACACTGCCTCAGCTAGTAAGCTGACCAGTGGGATGGGATGATATTGTTTGAACTTAACTGTATAAGGAAACAATGCTAGCAAATAAAAGGTATTCAGTATTTTCTCTTGAGTCTTCCGAACCACTCGATGTCTGCCATATATCTACCATCTGCTCACTGTACTATATAATGGGCCAACTTTACTAGATTGTTGTGCAACACAGTGCAGCATCCAAATATACTGTGCTACATTGTTTAAAAGGGAGTGAACAGAACACCACCATATCTACTAAGATGTGGCACTGCTTCTCTCTTCTTCTGCGCTGGTGCACTTTAAGCTGCCTTGCATCAATGCACACACCCTTGCACCACAATCCAAGTGTGTGTGGTCTTAAGCCTAGATTTTGTACTGGAAGGATACCCTTACAGTACAAAATAGCTTGTGTACTGTACAGTACAGCACATATGCATATTTGAAAAAGTGTTTAGGAAAAGAACATTTTTGCCAAACCTTATGCCTGCCTTGAGGAGGCATACACTTTGGTGCAAATTCCTGTCTTCATTGTTAATAGATAAGGGATTTGCATCACAATCCATGGGTGGTTGAATAAGAATGCGCCACCCATGGAATATTCCATTAACATAAAGTCGTACAAAGTAACTGATAGTGTTGCTTTATGCTACTTTCCAACTCAAACCAGGATTACACTGTATATTACATCCACATCAAAAAATGTGGTTACATGTTTGTGTCACTTCTGTGATGGAAACCCACCACAAAGTGTTAGTTGACTTCCCCAGTTGTCGAGAGGGCTAAGAGGATGAGGGGATGTGGGGAATGACAAGGGAGAGGGTGTGGTCTTGTGGCTCAACTAAAGCATTGTTGGCAACAATAGATTCTTCCTATATGGTGGTTATTCCCTGTTGGGCTCATCAGATGTTGCCATATTCCATTTTTTTAATTAAGAAATGGAAATAGAATACTGTATTAACTATATAAGTTTACGCAGTAGGTGTATGTAATTATATTGGACAATGCAAGCAGGATTTAGATGCGACCACACACCTCATCTCTTTCCCTCCCCATCACTGTGTTGTTCATCTAATCAGTTCAGGTGTTATTCAAAGCAGGACTTATTGAGAAAATGTGCCTGCTTCACTTGTGACTGACGGATGTGCAAATAATACCCTGGCCAGCTCCCTGGTTCAACATATACCTGGGTAAATGAAAATTTCCTCGGACTGTCTGTGGGTCAAAATAGTCTGAGTATAGGAAAGTGTAGTTAGTGGATGGTTTTGCAGTCTGCTTATCTACAACAGTGGGTCCCAACTTGTGCTCCAGGGACTGCTGGGGGTCCGCAAAACTCCACAGGGGGCCGTGACTGCTTAGAAAATTAACTAATATTAACAGATTAATAAAGTGTATATAAATAAAGTGGCTAAATGTACGACTGAAAATTTTAGAATGTACTTTAAATGTCAAGGAATGTGAAATTGGAGGCTAAAAATTGGATTAGTATCCGCACATTGATTCGTGAAAGCAGTGCAGGTGAATCAAACAGAATATATATGGATATGTGTGGCTTCAATTGAATTTAGAAATGCTCCAACCTTACTATTTATTTTGTATTTGCAATTTAATCAAAATGTGTTATCATTTGTGTATGTGTTTGATGGAATGCTTGTTTCTGTAATTTCTGTGCATTGTTTTTGCAGTTCAAGTCATTGACAATGTTTTGGACCTGGGTCCTCAGCTTCCAGTAATGGCTCAGTGGGGGGGTCCCCAGATTCCAATAATGATTTAGTGTGGGTCCCTGGATTCGAGTAATGATAAAGTGTGGGTCCATAAAAGTCAAAAGTTTGGGAACCACTGATCTACATAACACAAAGCAAAACACAAGCTACAAAGAACATAGCGTTGATGGTGAAATAAACAACTTCAATCAGTTCCATAATCATTAAATATAGCCAGTTAATTTATATTGATATATGCTATAGCTACTGGCAACAATACTAGTTATATTCACCTTTATTAGGTTAGAATAGAAATCTTAACTCTGGTTGTACGACTTGCTACTATCACGCATCACCAAATTCCTAACACTGTTATCATCACAATTATTTTCTTTAGTTATAATACACGCATTTCATTGGCTGATCACATATTTCTATTTTATTGTATTTGAAATATTCATAACCCAAAGAATGTGCACAAGTGGACCTTTGACTAGCATGAGAGAGAGAGAGGTTAGCTGAAAATTAAAAGAGTTCATGTGAAAAATAATATCACAAAATTTCTTACTACGTTGGCATCTTTTTATAGAATTTGTTCTTCTGAACAAATTGTAAATCCAAAATTATTCAAATGTTGGTCAATGTTTCTTGCAAAAGTAGCTTACCAGCCAAACAACAGCTTTCAAGTGCTAGAAACTCTAGCATCTCACTCTGATGTAACCATTCCCCACACATTCACCCACCACCCTCACAAGCATGCTGATAGGTTTCTTGCTGCTACCCTGTAGTTGTGCAGTTTGCAAAAGGGTTTTCTCGACTTTCTCCCTGGATTTTCAATACCTTCGGGTTTCTCTGTGCTACACCTGGGGGCGCTTAGAGTTCAATCCCTTCTGATATAAAAACGTACTGAAGAAAATGTCCTCTAAAATGCAATGCCGTTCTTTTGGAATTTAAATCCATTTCTCAAATTAAATCACCTTGGATTGCTCAATTTGTCAAACAACTGAGAATGTGGCCAAATATATAGCGGATTTCTGAATTTAGATTAATTCTAAAGCTGCAATCAGAGAAGGCTTTGCTGTTTTTATCTTTTGAAAATTGGCCTCTTTAGAAATCTCTATTTTTAGAGAATGAGTATGCAAATTGCTTTTCATGATTCGTAGTTAATGGCAAATTATGTTTAACAGGGAAGATTAGAACCCCCATGCAGGAGATTTTATCAACATCAAAATACATAGTAATAACAGAAAACAGTATGAAATGCCAACAAAAACAATACACATTTAGAGGAGTATGAAATAAAGTCAATATCTTGAACACACTGGTAGATTTCAATAGGTACAAATAATTTACATTTCACGTTTCAAGTAACTCATTCAAAGGTACGGTATACACAAAGGCGATACATTTGTGTAAAAAATGCCTCTTGTTTGCATGATCACGCCCATTTTTTCGGACTCTGGCTCCTGTTTTTTTTTACTCAGTGCACTGGGAATATGGTAACCAGACATTACCTAATATATGTGCTATGACCCTAAAACATGTTTCAGTTGGCTGTACTTCTAATTGCCACATTTAACTTACCTAAAAGTCAATAGGATATTGTTAGAAATGTAGTCTCTAATTGGCAGGGGTGTGCACCCAGATACATGTGGGACCCAATGCTCTAGTTAGGGTAAGTCAGATACACAAAAAAAGATAACCTGTGCTCACGCTCTGGTAGCTTGGCACTGAACAGTCAGGTTTATCTAAAGTGGCAATGTGTAAAGTATTTGTGCAATACACACACACACACTAACACTATCAAAACACCACAAAAAGATCCACCCAGGTGTAGAAAAATAGACAATTTTATAAATAAATCAAGAACAGAGTGACAAAAATCCAATTAGTAGAAGTCAAAATATGAATTTTCAAAGAATAAAAAGAGTTCCAGCTCTTAGAAGCAAATAGAACCTTAGGGGTTAATTGAGGTTGTGCTGGAACGGGATGAAGTCAAGAGTTCAGGCTGTCCGCGATGGAGCACAGGCCTGCTACCAGACCCACACAGGGCTCTCTGAGTACCTTAAAATACCTTAATACTAGTCACAGTCACAAGATGCGCAGATTTTTCTCTCACAGTGCTGGGGATGTGTTGGTTCCAAAGGCGAAGCACCGATAATGTGATGAGTCGCTTCCAAAGCCGATGTGCTGGGTTTCTCCATGGAGTGAAGGGATGAACCGATCCTCCTTCAGCAATAACAGCGATGAGGTGGTTCCAATGTGATGATGATGCAATGGCGAAGTGCTGGTTCTGTTCCTGCAGCATGGTTGATGCGTCAGTGGCCGCTTCTAGCATGCAGAGGTTGCGTTGATTTCACTGGTATAGGTATCTGGGTCCAATGAACCAGCCACAAGAGCAAGAGTCTTTATCCCTATATCCCTGAGTCTCTAGCAACAGGGGGCAAGACAACAAGCCTTGGAGATCAGCTGGGGTGCAAGGCAGAGTCCAGGTCTCCCTCAACAAGATCAGAGAGCAGCAGGTTAGCACAGCAGAAAAGCAGTCCTTCCAGGTCAGCAGTCCAGCAGGGGGGGGCAGTCTTTGATGCAGCACAGCAGTTCTTCTCACAGAGTCCAGTTGTAGGTCTAGAAGTGTGTGCTTTGGTGGGGTCAGAGACCCAGTACTTATACCCAAATGTGCCTTTGAAGTGGGGTGACTTCAATGAAGAGTCTAATTCGGGCAGTGAAAAGCATGACAGGGTGTCACAGAGTCCTTTCCTCGGGATCTGCACGCCGCCGAACAACAGGCCCACCTTCCGGCGTCACCAACTCAGAAAGCTATTATAGCACAGAGTTATGGTGAAGCCAGTCGGGGGGAAGGGAATTAGGGTAGGGAACAGCAGGGAGAGAGATCTGAAAAGGAAAAATGGTTAAGCATGTATGTATATACTTGTTCATAACAGCATTAACATTCAATTATACATTTAGGCAAAGGCGTCTCCATGAATGCAAGTGTTGAGACCCTTATGGAATAAACAAAGGTGTCTTAGTGGATGCAAAAATTGAGACCCTTATGGAATAGACAAAGGCGTCTCCGTGAATGCAAGTGTTGAGACCCTTATGGAATAGACAAAGCCGTCTCCGTGTGTGCAAGAGCTGAGACCCTTATGGAATAGACAAAAGCGTCTCCGTGGATGCAAGTGTTGAGACCCTTATCGAATAAACAAAGGCGTCTCAGTGAAAGCAAGATTTGAGACCCTTATGGAATAGACAAAGGCGTCTCCGTGAATGCAAGAGTTGAGACCTTTATGGAATAGACAAAGGCGTCTCCGTGAATGCAAGAGTTGAGACCCTTTTGGAATAAACAAGGGCGCCTCCATGAATGCAAGAGTTGAGACCCTTATGGGATAGACAAAGGCGTCTCCGTGAATGCAAGAGTTGAGATCCTTATGGAATAGACAAAGGCGTCTCCGTGAATGCAAGAGTTGAGACCCTTATGGAATAGACAAAGGCGTCTCCGTGAAAGCAAGTGTTGGTAGAATCATGATACTTCAGGATGTCATGAGCATTAGACAAAACTGGACGTGGCCCTTTTCTGAATCATGGAACAAGAACGAACTGAGACCTCTGAACCTTGAGAAGGCAAGAGCTTGGACCATGTACATACTCTGAACATCAATCATGCAACTACTATGCATTCATAAACATAAAACGTTTGGTCTCAGTCTAGAAATTTGCAAAGACTTAAATATGTATCTCACATATCATCAAAGACTTAAATATGTCTCTCACATATTATGCTTCCAAAAACAATGAAACTATGATTTGCTTATCTTTGAGATGTTTACACATTTGCCACGTAGGCCTGAAAGTTTTACTCATGTAAACTGAAGCTCCTTGATTATTGGACCAAGGGCGCTTTACTCATATGAACTGAAGTTCTTTGATTGCTGTGCCAAGGGCACTTTACTCCTGTGAACTGAAGCGCTTTAAATGTCGTGCCAAGTGCACTTTATTCCTGTGAACTGAAGCGCTTTGAATACCATGCCAAGTGCGCTTTACTCCTGTGAACTGAAGCGCTTTAAATGTTGTGCCCGGGGCGCTTTACCAGTGTGGCCTGAAACGC
The DNA here is from genome assembly GCF_031143425.1 of Pleurodeles waltl. Taxonomy (NCBI): domain Eukaryota; kingdom Metazoa; phylum Chordata; class Amphibia; order Caudata; family Salamandridae; genus Pleurodeles; species Pleurodeles waltl. The sequence continues at coordinate 1,069,723,540 of NC_090448.1, forward strand.
TCTGCTCGTTATGCTAAGGGGCGCTTTACCTTTTGGAATTAACAACTTCCTTCAAACTTGGATTCAGCAAGGCCTTACCGCTATGAGTACGACCTACTCATTTTTTAATGCACCATGGAAACAAGGATACTTCGTTGGATGACACTCTGCCATTCAGGAACTCTGCTCTTCTCCAGAGAAATCCCCACGAGGTCTGGCTGCATCGAAGTCTTCAAAATAGTGAGCAACGTGCTTGGGTGTGGCTGGGCTTTATAGGCCTGCCACACCCCAAGATAGCTGCTACCTCTAAAAACATGGGAATTGTAGTCCCTTCATGGAATAGCACTGATAAGTGCATCTTGTCCACCAATGACCTGAACCTGCAGCTCTATGAGCTTTGTCACAGGGAGAGTCGACGTTGATGGCCACCTTTGGAGTAAGAGGGGATGACAGGTGGTGCGCAGAAAGCTCTGCAGAGCCGCTCAGCGGAGTTTCGGGCGGGACCAGGACCGCGCATGGTTCTATTCCTGACACAGGGCTGCCCATGGGGGCCCCAGCACTGCCCATGCCAAGTGCATGCAAGCAGGTTTAGGCATGTCTAGTTGATGCTGGTCATCATGGTAATTGCAGGAAGGCGTAAGGAAGCTTGTAGTGTCCCTTCAGCTTAAACAGGATGTCAGACAATTGATACTTGGAATCACTTCTGGTGAGTCAGGTGTCAAGGCAAGCAGATCCAAACTTCCTTCTTCAGACAGCAGATCAGTCCTTCTCCTGAATCTTCCACAGGTCCAAGTGTGTTCCGTTGAGATGTTCCGAAGGTGGCACTTTTATATATGGTTGCAGCCTTTGTGTGGAGAATTCCCTGGTTGTGGTGAGTACTTCTCCTAGTCCTGGCTTCAAACTGATTTGGGTGACAAAGGCAAGGATAGGCCTGGTGACAGGTTCCCTTGTGAATGCTGCAGGCAGGGCCATTTGATGTGCAATCAGGGCAATGTACAGCTCTTCTGCAGCCATCCTCTCCCCTCACTCCTTTGGTTTAGGTGTAAAAATGCCAAGTTTCTAAATGTGGCATTTTTAGAATAGTAACTAATAAATCCAGCTTTGCCAATAAAGGGGATTTCAATTGCAATTAATTTTAGTGGGTACAGATTAAAATATCTGGTCCCAAAACTAAGGTGGTCATTCCAAGTGTGGCTGTAACCTGACCGCCACACCGGTGGCGGTGCAGACCACCATTTAACGAGTAAGGTGGTGAACCCAACGCAACACAGACAACTCACCTCCAGTACCACCAGCGTCAATGCGCAGCATCCGGCGGCAGAAGCCAACTTCATGTTGGCGGAAGCCAATGTCGTGCCCACCAAATTCCGAATCACCATACCGCCAGGATATCCCGGCCGGGCTGGCCGCTATGAAAACCTGGCAGAAACAGAAACTACAAAAAGAGACACCCACCTCCAGACACAGGGACGCATCCACGGCCGCCATGGCAAACAAACTACTAGTTTTCCCAGCATTGTATCTCGCCATATACCTTCAGGGCCACCAACAATGATGAAGATGACAACCGTAAGTACACCTGGCACAGAGTGGAGGAAATGGCAGTGATACACTACCACACATAACACACGTTCCTTGCATAGACAGCCAAGCGGTAAAGTGCCAAACATACAGCACAACACACACAAACACCACCAACACACCCCATAGTCGAACAACGAGAACTAGACCGCAAACACTTCAACGCAGGCATAGATAGACACATTGTGCAACACCACACATACAATCACCATGAATCCTATGTAGCAATGACACACAATCAATAGCAGTAAACACACATCTAAACAATGACATAGGTGACACTTCACGTACAAATCCACACATGCAGCACCATACACACGGACACACACTACACCCCATACAATCCCACAAGCAAGCAGCCAGACACATTACAACATGCCCATGGCACAACCCATCTACCCAGCACATGCAACAACACAGACACAACACATACACAGATCTCACACTCCGTTGCATACAGATGTCACACTACCATGTAGAAGGAAACGAGGACAAACATCTCAACTTGCCAACCACTGCAATGTGGGCAGTTGTATTCAACAACAAAATATAAAAATAAACTATATACAATATGTGCCAATGGCAAGTCCAGTGTCAAGAAATTCAGGACATATTGTCCAAAAATCATGGCCCCAACTTGACTCCTGACAGCAAATAAGCCTCTGCGTCATAGGGGCATCAATGGGACAGGCAGGCACCTCAGGAGTGTGTGGGTGGTGGGGGTGGCTTGGATTTGGAAGGGGCATGTTTCGGTCTGGGCTTGGAAGGGGTGACTTTGGCACTGAGAGGGGTGGATTTCTTGCTGGGTGGAGGAGTAGGGGAAACACCAGAGGGAGCACCCGAGAATAGGAGGTGGAAGCGCCTGGGAGGGGCACATGGATAGGGAGAGGAGTAGGGAAGAGGTCAAGGGTTGCAAGGAAAACATTCTTAGGTACATGGGGCAGACAGATGATTGAGGGTTGGGAGTGGAGGAAGAGGAAGTGCTCATCTGACGTGTTGGTGTGCTGTACGTGGATGCTGGTGTGTGCATTCACTGGGAGGAGGGGATAGAGATGGAGGGAGAGGAAATGGGAGATGTGTGAGTGAATGTTGCAGTGGTGTGTGCAAGTGAGGTGGATGTGCTGCAGGTGGCAGAGACAGTAGTCGTGAGTGCAGATGTGGTGTGTGGGGTGTGTGTCTGCTGTTATGATGATTGAGGATATGACAGGTATGCTAGCAGGACCAGCGTGTGATTATGTAGTGCTGGCAGTGTGAGTGGATTGTGACTGTAAGGAAGGAGGTGGAGGGGGAAGTGTCTGTTGTGGTGTCTGCAGATGAGTGTTGTGTGTGTGCATGCCTGTGTGAACGTTTGTGATGCCTATGACTGTCTTTGCGCACCTTGTCTGTTATAATGGGTGTATGCTGATCTATAGGTGTGCTTCGGACGGGTGTAGGGAGAAGGGTTATGGATTGGGAACAGATAGTTGGAGGGGGGGACAGAAGATGAGGGGACACTGGCACTGGCTGACGTCAACAAGGAGGCCAGAGCCTGAAATGATCTCTGTAGGCCAGACAAGGAACCGTGAATGCCTTCCAGGAACTCATTGGACTGCTGCATCTGGGATGCCAGTCCCTGGATTCGTTAACAATGGTTGTCTGCCCCACAGAGATGGACCTCAGGAGGTCAGTAGCCTCCTCCTGAGGGCAGCAGGGCTGACTGGGGAAGGGGCAGAGGTGCCTGCTGCGACGAAGACGCCCACCGTCCTGGGTGAGTGGGAACAGGCAACTGGGTGTGGTGCTACAGGGAGGGCGGTGCTGTTAAGGACGATGGCAGTTAAGGATGGTGCTAGGGTGGCCCCAGAGGGGTCCACCACCGCCAGGGAGCCACCATCGGAGGAAGAATCTGTATCAGATGTGTTGGTTGCTCCAGTCTCCCCTGGGGTGCTATCCTCGCCCTCTGGCCCACTGGTCACCTCGGCTTCGCTGGTACCAGCCTCCTTGGTCCTGTGGGCTGCTGCATCCCCACTCACTGGTGCCCTTCCTCCTTCACCACATATGCTAATACACACATTGACAGAGGTGGAGAGAGAAGGAGGGTGGGAGAAAGAGAAAGGGAGGACATGGTGATAACCCACACATCCACTTCACATACAAACAATACATAATTCAGCCCCTGCCGTGTAAACAAAACCATTTTGCAATCAATTACAATTGAGTCATGCAAGCAAGACCCAAATTCATCAGCGATCACCTCAACCCTGCAGCCTAAACACCTGAATGAAACCACTACATGCCTATCAACTGGCTAAATGACTTATCCAATAATTCAGCCCAGAAACATACCCAACCACATGTTATCCATTACCGGATTATACAAATCCGAGCTCAGAGGGACTGAGCACACTAACTAACTGACAGGAATGTGTGAAGTACATGTGGTACAGAGGTCCATTGATGTAGCAAGTGAAGCAATTGCAATGTTCATGTAACATGGCTGTCATTACCCATATACAGTGCCAATATGACCACCTATTACTACTACAGTACATGCAGAGATGGAGGATGCAGCTAGTGACATGATAGCATACTTGAGCGACTCATACGTACAGGTGAATGTTTGCCACAGTACCACCACTTCTTTTCCTGCATGGCTCAACATGGCTAACCTGTCACACTCCTACATGATTGATGTGACAGCCAGGACTGTACATTCCCTAAATCACATTTGCCAACGTAAATTCCAAGTCCAGTGAGGGTCTCAGTACACAACCATGCAGAAGTCACCTAACAGTCAACACTTACCCCCTTGTGGCTGCTGTGCTGACTTCAAGTGCACATCCAACTCTGGGTAGGCCACCGCCAGTATGCAGGCCACTAGGGAGGTCAGGGTCCAACGGGTATCCCTCCCACGTTGTGAGGCCATCCCCAGGTGGGCCTCTGCGGTCATCCGGGCCAAGCATCTCTCGTCCTCCCACACTTCCTGCAGTGGGTGCTCCACCGGCTAGGGACCCCCAGGGTCAGAATTTCCTTGGTGTTGGCTCTCCATAACCCTTTTTTCTGGTGGGCGCTGACCTGCATGGGAAACATTCAAAAAATGGGGGACATGATGTAAATAATACCAATACACCTGTTACCTTTGGCGATACACAACAAACACGGACCATGCACACTGCCGATATTCCGCACATATCATGTGCATGCAAAACACCTGATCAGTTATGACATGTCAATGTGGACACACATATATCGTCAAACACCACCCGACATGTGGGACAAAGGACACTGTACTGACCTTTTGCCCTGGAACACTGTACTGACCTGTTGCCCTGGAGCCACATATGGGGTAGGACCCCTTTCACCAGTTTCTTCAGTTCCTCTGTAGTGAAGGCTGGGGCCCTATCCCATGCAGTGTGTGTTATTGTTGCTCCAAGATACAGAACACCACAGCACACAAAGTGGAGGTCTGTCTTGCCCGAATGCCAGGAGTCAAGTGAGCTGGCCCATACAAAATGGCGGTTTCGACAGCAGCGGTCATGACCGTCACCACCGGTGGTGATCGTCATTGGTCCCAGTCTCCCATAGACGTCACTGTTAACCAATGAGGAGTTGCATGGCAGTTTAGACCATCTTCCGCCATGATGACTTCCGCCGGCGGAACGAGATCCCTTTCAGCTGTCCAATGCATGACGGACAGGCGGATGCCATATTAGTCTGTAGCATGACTGTCCTGGGTTCACACTGCATAATTACAGGCACCTCATCACAAATAGGTACATTAGGTAACACATTGTGGATAATGACATATGTAGTGAGTGCCTGGTGACATCACCACACTTCTCACTACAGTTGTCAGTATATATGATCCGTATAGTGGAACACATGGAAGGTGTATGTGTACATGTCGGGTATACGTCCATTGTTACAGGGATTATGTGCCATCATCTGGTTTGGAATGGAGTGTGGAGTAATGTGTCTTCCCACAACATGACAGCCAACTTGCATGAACAAAACTTTGTGACTGTCGTATGTCATACTTGGTGCCTTACATTGTGAGAGGTTCCCAGATTGTTGTTTCTGTCCTCGCACAGATATTGCCACAATGGAGTGATGAGGAATGCACCAGTTTACCGGCCACTCGTAGATCTTGATACCATGGAAGAGTGCCACATCATCCTGACCTATCGACTGAACCGTTTGTGCGTCAGGGAACTGGTCACCCACTTGAAGCCAGACCTTCTGCTGGGTTTGAAAAATCCCCATGCCATTCCTCCAAAAGTCCAGGTGTCAGTCCTGCATTTTCTGGCGAGTGGCTCTTTTCAGGTTACAGTGGGACTGGCTGCAGGGTTTTCACAGCCCCAGTTCAGTAAGGTGTTGCAGGAAGTGCTGGATGCCCTACTCTAGCATGTGCACAGGTACAGTAGGTTCCCAAAACATCCTAAATGGCTCACTGTAAAAGCAGCCTTCTACAACATATCAAATGTCCCACATGTAATTGGGGCCATTGATGGGACTCACATCACCTTGGTACCTCCGAGGACCAATGAACAGGTCTACAGAAACCAGAAAAGTACATATTTGCTCAATGTACAAGTGGTGTGTCTTGCTGACAAATAAATAACACATGTAAACTCAAAATTCCCAGGAACAGTACATGATTCCTACATCCTAAGGAACAACAGTGTCGCTGCAATTATGTCACAGCTACAGGGAGAAAGGGCCTGACTCATAGGTATGTGTACTGATCTTCATGTCAGACGTTTGTATCCCTCCAAACACAATCAGCACTCTGCCTAGCATTGTTACCTATAGTCATGTTCCCGTTTCCACACAGGCGACTCCAGCCTGCCCTGGCTCCTGACACCTGTGTGACATCCAACTACAGGAGGGGACAACAAGTACAATGAGGCACATGACCGGATGAGGCGAGTGATCAAGCAGACTTTCGGTCTCTTGAAAGCTAGATTTCATTGCCTCCATGTGTCCGGTCGTGCCCTACAGTATCGACCAGGGAAAGTCTGTAAGAGCATTGTTGCAAGCTGCATGCTCCATAATCTGGCCCTCAGAAGGCACATCCCACTGTTGGAGGAGGGGGACATTGATGCTGGAGCAGTGTTTGGGACTGGTGACTCTGATGCTGAGGGGGAGGCAGACGAGGATGAGGCACATGACAACAGGACTGATATGATTTGTCACTACTTTCAGTGATGTACTGGTATATGTGATTTGTATGTCATCTGCACATGGAAGATGTATTGTTGAAGCCTGTCCGTAGCCAGTATTTGCATGACTCAAGGTGTATGTGGGGACTACAGCATTCCATCTTGGTTTCTGACCCTGAAAGGTAGATGACTTACCATAAGGGGTAGTGGAAATGCACTGCTGCCAAGGACATGTGTGGAATGCTGGTGCCATTGCCATACAGCCTTACAGTCCTACCAAAGGTTTAGAGTCCTCAGTCTGCCTGTTTGGGGAAATGTTAGGGGGACTTGTCAGTCTTGCCCTGCTACGTAGGCATGTTATGCTGCATTGTCAGCTGCTGTGTGGCAAGTACCTGTTCCTGACTACTTAGGGAGGTGAACAATAGAGGATGTTACATATGTTACATCTTTCCTGTCCCATACATGTGTGAGTGCCTATCTGGGCCCTTACATATGTGGTATCATAGCTGCTGGGCCAGTAATCCTGTGTATGTGTTCAAATGCTGTGGATGTATGACTGGTTCACATGCCTTACAACATTGTGCATGATTCCATTTCATTTTCTCTCTTCAGGTTACATCTCTGTCTGCAAGCTGATTACTGTATTGTGTGTTGCCATCATTGACACTGGAAATCATTACAATTTAGATGTACTTACAAACCTGCTGGGGTGACCCACTACATCTGTCACTTCAACATTGTTGTAGTGCCGACATGTATATATATTTACTGCTTGGAAACAGGACTGCCCCTACATACAGTGAAGAGACGTGCACCATGAATTGTGTTAGTTTGTGTTTATTGAGAGTCCACAGGAGTGGGGTAATGGTCTGGGTGCTGATCAGAGTGGGTGTTACAGCTGTTTATCTCACAGGCCCTGTATATTTTTGCCAGGTATGATGTGAACTTGTTTTTGGACAGCCAACAGGGTGTAACAGTGGCACACAAGGGTGACAGTTCAGAAGAGGGATCACATCCTGGTGGGGGGATAGGTCTTGGCCTCAGGTCCTGCAGGATATCTGGATGGGTGACCTCTTTTATGGGGGGTGTCCCTCAGCTGGTGGTGGCCTATGGGTCCTCCTACTGGGCATCCATTCCATTAGCAAGTGCTGATGTTGGTGGCAGTGGTGTTGCCTGACTACTGGATGGGGCCTGCTGTTGGGTGGAGGTCTGCAGGATATTGTTCAATTCCTTGAACTCCTCTAATATGAAGACCATGGTGGTATTGAGTGCCTACCACTGCTGCAGTGCCTCCTGGTGGTATTCCCCCTGCAGCCTATGGGTGTCCTGCAAGGTGGTTGGTGTCTGGCCCATCTTGTCCTGCATTTGCTGGTAGGCTCCCAGGACTCTGGAGACGTCCTCTTGGCCAGTCGTGTCCTGTACCTGCCTCGTCCCTTGGACCACGATTGTCCTCCCACTGGCCCTTGCTCTCTGTGCCTGTGCCCCTGGTGCAGTGTGCCCCCTCCCACTGACATCAGGACCATCATTGTCTTCGGTTTGCACCGTTAACTCCTGCCCTTGTCCTGTGGGGCACACTGATGTTTGATGTGACCTTGGGACACTGGTATGGAAAGGTGGGCTCTGCTGCGCAGTGGCTGGGACAGGGTAGGTGGTTTCATTTGTGGGCAGGGTGAGGCTGGTGGTGGTGGACTGGCCACTCATGCCTGATGTGCCAGGTTCGTCGTCCATATCCAGACTTCCAGGGGAGTCCACCCCTATTGGACCTGCTTCCAGGCCTAGACTTTCTGTCACTGGGCTCCTCTGCTGTGTGGCAGTACTTGGGAGACCTGTGTAATGAGAGGTATTGTGTCAGATGATGGTATTGTAGCAGTGACATACATGGTTGTATGCCATCATTGACTGAATTTGGATGGCAGTAATGGCATTGACAGTTACTAGTCCACTGCTTGTGTTACCATCAGTGGAATGTTGTAATGGGTCTATTTTGTAGAAAAGTTAATGTTTGTCTTGCTACTGTCATTGCCATGTACTGATGTGCATTCCTTTTCCTTATTTGTGCTGGGGAGTGACATGGCTTAACGTGCAATTGCAGGGATGTGAAGTGGATGTAGCAGTCATGCAAGGGTAGGAAGTGTTGCATTGTGGTAGTTGTGGTACTTGCTGCGGTGTGGGGTACCATGCACTAGGTGGGGGAATGGTGTCAGTAGGGGACTGTGACATGCAAGACTGGGCATTGGGTCCATGGTGGGCTTGTGCACGTTAGGGTGTTGTGAGGGGGAGATTGTGTGGTGGGGAACGTGCTGTACATGGGTACATGTTGGCCGGGGAGTGCAGTTGACCTACCAGTGTCCAGTCCACTAGGTATTCCCATCAGCCCTTCTGGATGTAGAATGGCCAGGACCTTCTCCTCCTACAATGACAATTCTGGGAGAGGTGGTGGGGACCCACTGCCAATCCTCATGACAGCGATTTGGTGCCTGGAAGCCATGGCCCATACCTTTTCCTGTAGGTCATTCTACCTCTTCCTAATGTCCTACCTTGTGCGTGGATGGTTCCCCACTGCATTCACCCTGACGTCTATCCTCTGCCATTAGCTGTTCTTCTGGGCTATGGATGTCTTCTGGATCTGTACTCCAAACAGTTGCGGCTCCACTCTGACAATTTCGTCAACCACTACCCTCAGCCCCTCATCTGTTAATTGTGTGTTTTTTATGTGGTGTCATGGTGGTTGGCTTGTGGGTAGGCGAGTATGTTGTGCAGGTATGGAGACTCTGGAGACGGCCTCCTGGCCAGTCGTGTCCTGAACCATCCTCATCCCTTGGCCCACGATTGCCCTCCCACTGGCCCTTGCCCCCTCTGCATGTGCCCCTGGTGTAGTGTGCCCCCTCCCACTGACAACAGGACCATCATTGTCTTCGGTTTGCACCGTTGACTCCTGTTCCTGTCCTGTGGGCACACTGATGTTTGATATGAATTAGGGACACTTGTATGGGAAGGTGGGCTATGCTGTGCACTGACTGGCACAGGGGAGGTTGTTTCCGTTGTGGGCAGGGTGAGGCTGGTGGTGGTGGACTGGCCACTCATGTCTGATGGGCCAGGTTCGTTAGCCATATCCAGATTTCCAGGGGAGTCCTTCCCTATTGGACCTGCTTCCAGGCCTGGGCTTTCGGTCACTGGGCTCCTCTGCTGTGTGGCAGAACTTGGGAGACCTGTGTAATGAGAGGTATTGTCAGTTGATGGGTTTGTAGCAGTGACACACAGGGTTGTATGTCATCATTGACTGTATTTTGAGGGCAGTAATGGCATTGACAGTTACTAGTCCACTGCTTGTGTTACCATCAGTGGAATGTTGCAATGGGCCTATTTTGGAGAATAGTTCATGTTTGTCTTGCTACTGTCATTGCCATGTACTGATGTGCATTCCTTATGCTTATTGGTGATGGGGAGTGACATGGTTTATTGTGCAATTGCAGGGATGTGAAGTGGATGTAGCAGTCATGCAAGGGTAGGGAGAGTTGCATTGTGGTAGTTGTGGTACTTGCTGCAGTGTGGGGTATCCATGCACTAAGTGGGCCTGTGAGGGAATGGTGTTAGTAGGGGACTGTGGCATGCAAGGGTGGGTATTGGGTCCATGGTGGGCTTGTGCATGTTAGGGTGGTGTGAGGGAGTGACAGGTTGGTGGGGTACATGCCGTGCATGAGTACATGTTCGCCAGGGAGTGCAGTTAACTTACCAGTGTCCACTCCACTAGGTGTTGCCGTCAGCCCTTCTGGATGTAGAATGGGCAGGACCTTCTCCTCCCACAATGACAATTCTGGGTGAGGTGGTGGGGGCCCACCACCAGTTCTCATGACAGCGATTTGGTGCCTGGAAGCCATGGGCCGTACCTTCCCCCTTCCCAATGTCCTCCCTTGTGCGTGGATGGTTCCCCACTGCATTCACCCTGATGACTATCTTCTGCCATAAGCTGTTCTTCCGGGCTATGGATGTCTGCTGGACCTGTGCTCCAAACAGTTGCGGCTCCACTCTGATGATTTCATCAACCACTACCCTCAGCTCCTCATCTGTGAATTGTGTGTTTTTTTGTGGTGTCATGGTGGTTGGGTTGTAGCTGGGGGTGTATGTTGTGCAGGGATGCTGGGTGTGCTGTTTTTTGGTGTGAGTTTGGGTAGAGTTTTGGGTAGTGGTATGTGCGTGAGCTCTGTGGTGTTTGTGTGCAGTGGTGTGTTTTTTGATGCGTATTCAGTGTAATGGTGCCTGTGATATCTAGGTGCATTGCCTTCTTTCAGTGTGCTCTTGCTTCGTGCTGTCAAACTTTCTGGTTGCAAAGGGTTCTGCGTATGTGTGGGGGGGTGTTTTGTAGTGCTGTGGACAGGTGTGTGTATGTGTCTCAGGTGTTGGGTAACTGTGTTGTCCAATGTGGTGCAGTGTTCTGGTGGTAGTGCGATTTTTTACTGCAGTGGTTCGGACCGCTAATGCATTGCCGCTGTGTTGGGACCATGGTGCTGATTTGTGAATCGTTATTTGGCGGGTGGGATGTTCTCAGCGTGGCAGTTCTGGTGGTGCAGCCACCACCTTCACGCCATCGTTTCGGCTGACGGTGTCATTTTTTTGGGTGTATTTTGGGTGGTGTTGTGTGGGTGACTACTACTGCGGCGATCTATACACCACCATCACTGGCGGTCTTTCGGCAGCAGCTAGCACGGCGGTCTTCGGGAAAGACCGCCAAACTCAGAATGGCCACTTAAGTCATCACCTATTAAGTGCAATATGGTAGTTCAGTGTTAGTCTATGGGAAAGACAATCCCAGTGAAAATCAACAATGAAAAACAACTTTAGGAGTTTTGCATTACCAGGACATATAAAACTTAAATGCACATGTCCCACGTTTTAAATGCAATGCACCCTGCTCCTTGAGCCTTTAAAGCAGTAGTTCCCAACCTGTGGTCTGGGGACCTCTGGGGGTCCATGAAGCCTCCTCAGTAACTGCTTAGAAAATTAAATAATACTAACAGTTTAATAAAGTATATATAAATAAAGCAGCTAACAGCACAACTGAACATTTTAACGTACTGTACATGTCACAAAATTGGAAATTGGAGCCTAAAAATTAAATTAGTATCCTCAGATTGATTCGTCAGAGCAATGCAGGTGCATCAAACAGACTATAGCATGGACGATGTGTGGCTTGAAATGAATTTAGAAAATCTCCAGCCTGCGTAGTAAAATATTTTTTATATTTATATTTGTTTGCAAATTAATTAAAATGTGTTATTATTTGTGTATGTGTTTGTGGAATGCTTTTTTCTGTATTTTTGTTGTCTTATTTTACAGTTCAAATCATTCACAATGTTTAGGCTGGAGTCCCTGGGTTCCAGTAATGATAAAGTGGGGGGTCAGCAAAAGTCAAAAGGTTGAGAATCACTGCTTTAGAGTGTACCTTAGGGATGTCTTACAAGTATCTAATATTAAAAAGGACTGTTTAAGCCTGGCAAAAGGTGTATTTATTTATTATGGCAGTTTGGAGTTACACTACAGGCTGCCATGGCAGGCCTGACACATGTTTTACAGAGTTACTTCGGAGCGTGGCATAAGGAGTGCTGCAGCCCACTAGTAAGATTTAATTTACAAGCCCTGGGTGCATGTACTACCATTTACTGGGGACTTATGAGTGATGGAGCAGAAAAAGAAAGGATAATAAATAGTCATATATCATGTAACAAAATCGTATAAGGTAGTGTGAGATTAGCAAAGAAAAATAATGTACGTGGGAAATTGTGCCCACGAGGTAGTTCGCCATTATTATAAACAAGCTTAATTAATCATGAAGAATCGACAAATGTAGTAATCCGTCATAATTGCAAATGTATTCCATGATTTTCTTGTTGAAACTGTTATATGCTTAGCTTAAATGTAGCAGAGGCTTTGGCCTAGTTTGCCTGGTCTCAAATTTAACTGCGTGGTTTTCACTTGTATTAACTAAAACGTATATTTTACTTGAAGGTTGTATTTTTCCAGTAGAAATGACTAATACACTTATCTCAAGGTTTCGTGCTAGGCTAGTTTCATCCCCTTTGAAGCAAGGTCAGCTTCTGCAGGTGCAGACAATAATGACACTGATATAGAATTAATTGGCAAACTTTGTTGCAACTTGTGTTCCAAGGCTCCAAGGACACCTTATGCATAAATGAGTACTATGAGAAAGACACTATTCATTGGTCAAAAGGAAGCCACCCTATGAACCCTCCAATGGAAGACCCTGAAGAATTTGGAACGTTTCTTACTTAAACCCACCGGACAAAGAGAAGTCAGACATTTTCCTTGATGCCATTTTGAAGCCTGATTCAAGACGCCATTTTAAAAAGACTCTTTGATGCCTTTTCTCTGTCGCAGAGAAAGAGACTTAAATATTCTCACCCTAGAGACTTTAACTTTTACTTTGCCCCGTCCTGTCCATGCAGTAACTTTTGCCCCATTCTCCTTGCTGCCGCAAGGAAACTTGCTTTAACTTTGCCCCTTTGAAATCTGCCCCATGCTAATCGAACCGGTACCTGAAGGACGAAGACTTACTTTGAATGCTGATTGTATTTGGTAAATATGAAAGGATAATTGTATTATGCATTGTGTTTTCCTTCCTAGGTACCAACTGCTTATTTTGATAGGGCCCAAGCTAGAAGTTTTCTAAATTCATGTTGACTAAATTCGTTTTTGCATGAAGCCCCACATGCCAATGCTAATTAGAGGTTAGTTGAGGTATTCTTCTGATGCACCATGCTAAATTGAAATCTTGTTATGCTGACCGATGTATGCAATTAGTCAAATTCAGTTGCTCATATTAGAGATTTGCATTGCTATAACCGAGTGCATTATAATCCAGATTTTGCATAGATTGCGTTTCTTCCGTCGCTATGGACCGCTAGTAATGTTCGTATACGTGTACCATTTGATTTTGAGACTCACTTATATTGTGCTAGCTTTGTTAATATAGGGAAATAAACTCATTAACTTTTAATAAACTGGTGTGGTTATTCATGACTGAAAGGTCATGGTGCGTCAAAATACTGATTGTTATTGATTCTTAATGTGTTGTTTGATCTATTAATTGAGTGTTGGGTATTGATTATAATGGTTATTGATTATTGACTTGAGTGATCCGACTATTCTTGGATGAGGAGAACCCAACTCGGTTAAAAGGTTCACCGACCTCCAGCGTGTCCAAGTACAAGTAATTTATAAAGACTGGACGCGCTATCATGAGTAAATTAAATGTACCAGTCCGGTGTAGGTCACTTTTACCACTTTTGAGGGAGAGACTACATGCATTTTGTCACAGGTTAGCACACTGTCCTACAGGTCAACAAAAAATGGGGTTTGCAAATTTAGGAAGCAGAGGCTTTTTGCAAATACTGTTAACTGTTAAAACATGCACAAACACTAGTTTCACACAATACTGCCTCCACAAACTGGCCTTCATGATTGAGTAGTAAAAGCTGACTGCACTAAATAATGGGGCAGGTAAAACTAAAGTGTCTCATGATTCGTTACCAAGTATCCATAAATTTCTCATGGTAACTGCTTGTCCTAAAACAACCGCACTCATATTTGCCATGCTGATGCAGAAGAAAAGAAGAAGCAAGAGGTGTGCAAGCTGGATACAGGCAGCTTAGAGTACAAGTGGTCATTTCCTGTTCCTTGAATGTAGACTTAATTTAAATGTGTCTATTGGGTGGATCACAGGGCTAGTGAAAGTGAATAATTCAATTGACAGAATGTCCACTTGAGAAATCAAGTGACTGTGAACATAGACATACCTGTGGTGCCTTGAAAGTAGTATTTTGTGGTGTGCATTAAATATATGCTGATACTTTTTTCCTTTATTCTTTATGAGCAACTGTGAATTTCTTGTGAGAAAAAGTTTGTCATCACACTGTAAGGATGGGCACTATCTGTTGAAGCCTAACTAATATAGGTAACTGCCTGGAAGGGTGTGGGTTAGTTAAATTGCTGCAGTGTCCAGAAATATGTTCTTAATAATTGTGTTAAATTATAGCATGGACTGAAAGCTCCCAGCTACAAATGAGCACAGTATTTTTTAACCTACTCATGCCGTGTTGGCAGCAGACTATGAATACCTCTAAGCAGGTTTCTGAATATAAAACCATACATACATGAAAATGTATGACACTCATGAACTTGTTAAATTGCACTTAGTATTAATATAAATGTAATGCCGACCCAGAGCAGGGCCTGGCACCTAGGAGCAAGTCGTAGGTGTTGGAGCTGGCACTGCGCTGCAGGTAAGAGCTGCAGAAAAGAAAGAAAGAAAGAAAGAAAGAAAGAAAGAAAGAAAGAAAGAAAGAAAGAAAGAAAGAAAGAAAGAAAGAAAGAGGCTGTGCGGCAACAGTGGTGACAGTAGCAACAGGGCCGGGAGCTGGTTAATGGTGAATCCGGCCCGGTGAAATCCATGCCAGTGTCCCCAAAACAGCGATGATAGATAGTGGCAAGCAGTGGTACGCAGTGGCAAACTGTGGTAGACCGTGACCGCAACTGCGACTGCAACTGCTACTGACTGCAAGTGGTAGGTGGCAAGCAGTCAGTGATCTTACCTAAGCTGTCCTAACCTGCCCTAATTTGCAACAGGCAGGGTGTGGCTGGAGAGTGCAGCAGTAGCTCTGGGGGCAGCGTTCTTTTGTCCTCTGCCTGTATTGGTTCAATCGTCCTGCTTCCTGCGCCCGGTGAGATCTTCATGCGCTGTTGTCTGAGCTCGAGCCAGATTTGGTGAGCTGAGTGCACCTTCTCCTATGCAGCGTTTCCTGCGCTTCCTGAGCCTCCCGTGCTCCAGGTGGGAGAAAGAGGAATCCTGGAGCAGCCGTAGCACATGTAGAATCTTGGCAGTACCTGAAGACTGGCCTCTCCTTTCTCTCTTCTCCTTGGTGAGCTCACTGGTGGCGTAAAGTGCGCGTGAGGCGAATTCAGCAGGAGGTAGTGCAGCGGTGGTCTTTCTTGGTGGGATCCTCGTGTTGGCCAGCGAGCGAGTGCCTTCTTCCTGGATGTGTCCTTGCAAGGTCCCTTCCTGCCAGTTTTAAACAGATCCTCCTTTTCTCAAGGTGCAACCTTTTGTTCTCCTGGAGCCTTACAATTTAATACCCCATCATTTCCGGGAGTGAGTGGGCTGCTGTAGGTGAAAACAAGTGTTGCACCCGTTGTGGGAGGAGGATGGGTCCAGGGAGCACAGAGGGGTGACAGTGAGAGATGAGTAGACGGAAGGGCCCACCACCCCCCAAGATAACCTCAAAATTAACAAAACTCTAGACAGTTTCCTACAGAAGATAAAGAGATTGAGATGTCTTGTGTCGTCTATCTATCCCGCCATCACTGATTCCTGTCTCTTTATTGCCACATTCTCCACAACTGCCACCACAGCTTCCACAGTCTCTGCAGCCCCAGCACACGCAGTCCCAGCACACACAGTTAAATCTGGCTCTTCCACCAGCCAACTGTTCAGACAATGCCCTGGAGATCCCCTCTGTGCCTTTGGATGGGGTTACTGCGATTGATCTTGCATTGCCATCACCGGGTCCCTTGGCTGGTGCACCAGTTTCAGAGTCAAAAGGGAAAAGAAAGCGAGGTGACATTATCCTAAGAAATAGGCGTGCACGTACAATGGGCATTATTAGCTCTTGACCTGAAACCGGCAATGATGGGTCCAAAAAACCACAGGAGAGTACCACTGGTCCATTGATGCTTGAGTATATAACGGAGGAGCTCACTAAAAGGTTGCGTCCTATTGAACTCTGTCTAAAAGCTATAGAAGAGAAATTGGGGGGGGCTCATTCAGCCTCATGTACCTGACACTATTCCTCAAACCAATTCACAACCCCATTGTCAGTCTTCAACTTTGGAACAAATCTTCAGGTATTGGTGGTTGGGTTCCCTCACACCCCGTTGAGGGCCTAATGTCCCCTATGGGTTGCTGTACTCAGTCTTGTCAATTTGAGGTGGGCTTGACTGCCGGGTCGGGTCGTAATCCAGTGGAAGACTGTTCCAGTGATGTAGTTACTATTAATGGGGTCGCCAATTATGCAGCTCAGTTAGAAGTTTTACATCTACCCCGGAATCTTGCCCATATGTGCTTGAAATTACAAATGTTCCTAGGCTCCGAGCAAATAGTGCAGAGACTTACATAGAGTTGAAAAATAAGGTCATTCATTGGTTACATTTTAATGCTAAATTTGCATTCTTTTTTGTACCTTCAATATTAATGGTGAGTAGGACAGGATGTGTGGGCCCGCTAAATAAGTTTGGTGTGGGAGATTATATTGTTATAAACTTTGACTCACCTGCCTTGGTCCAAGAATTTGTTTTAAACTCCTGCAGAGCTAGCCCCTCAGTAGAAGGGGTTTCCTTGTGTAGACTCTCAACCTTTTATCCCCCAGCATCCAAATTCACCCCTAGTGGTTTGACACTTGGCTCTAGAGGTCCCCTTGTTCCCATGTGTACCATGTGTTACAGTCTGAATGTAGGCAACCTCCATCTTCCCTTCCAGGTGCGGATTGACACACAGTCAAAGTTACACGGGGAATCTCTGGGATAAGGGGGCCGAGGTGAACTACTGGGGAGTGCAATATTTCTAGAGATAAGGAACCTGGGGGATCTAGAGTGAGCAGCTTAGAAGAAGAATGAATTGTAAATACGAATTCTATGAGTCTCACACAAATTGTACTGCTAGCTCAGAATGATACACTGGTCTCTGTTCTTGGTCAGAACATGGCCGGTTTTGAATCTATTGGGGCATGCAATACTATTGGAGATAAAGATATTGGGGGACCTAGAGCGGCAGTTTAGCTGTAGATCTAATGGGCAATTCGAACTCTATGAGCCCCACACAGATTGCTCCACAACCTCAGGATGATGAGCCAGTCACTGTTCTTAGCTGGAACATAGCCGGGCTTGAGTCTAAATTGCGAATCCCACATTGGGGCTCTTTCATAGATAAGCACAAGATCTGCCTGTTCCAACAGACATGGGCCTTGGAGCCCAAGCACAGATTTGGCTTTAGGAGCTTTTGGGTTCCAGCACGTAAGGTGACTTCTGGAAGACCCTCCGGTGGTTTACTCATATGGGTTAGTAGTTCCCTCAAGTGCCAGGCCAAGGAAATGGACATGTGTTGTGCTGACTTACAAGGTTTAATACAGTTCACTCAAAGAGAAAAAAACTACTTTTGGTGAATATATACAGTAGGAGTGTGGGTAGTAATTATGAGTCTGATGCTCTAATTGTTCTTGATTATACTTTATCCAGCAGTCATTACATTGTAATTGCAGGGGATTTCAATGCCAATTTTGAGCCTTATTCAAGAGCTTTACCAAGAAGAGGACATCCTTTGGGGAATCCCGCAACTCGTAATGAATAAAAGTCCCAGAATCAGTAGAACGGCTTATCAAATTGTTGACATTACACTTGCACACGATCTCTGTGCTTGTAACGGTCGCTCCTGTTCAAATGTTAATCCTTCCCCTACCTTCAGACGTGGAGCTTATAGAAGTCACATAGATTACCTTCTACTAGACATTCATTTTTGGGGGCACGATATGGTGGTAATAGAACATGAAGAAAGTGACCATGACCCGTTGATTCTATCTATTAGGGGTCTGCTGCCCATAATAGAGGCCCCTGTTTCTAGTGACTATGTACAGCATCTTAGTATGACAAACAGCAAACAGAATGTCAAGTGTGAAGTTGTCACTTCTTCTCTAAGCTCTCTTTCAACAATATACAGCCTATTGGCTGATCAAATGGATATTATGCTCCATTTACTCGAGAATAATAGCAGGCTCCTGGCTGTTCATTCGGAACTATTCAATTCCCTAAAAGAACTTTTTACTAAAGAAGTTGTTGCAAAAACAAAAATCAGGTGTAGTGAAAGGTGGTTCAATCAATTATGCAGGGAAGCCTAGCACAAATTATTGAGGCACCTGAGAAGGCGGACAGGAGAGCCTGTAAGACAGTCAAGAGAGAGCTATAGGCTGGAACTTTTTAAGGCTCGAAGACGTTGGGAAGAGAAACAATGGGTTGCATTTTTGGATGCCGCAAGAGCCAATGATGCCTCCAAGTTTTGGAAGCTGATTTCAAATGACAGCGGTGATTCCCAGCCCTTCCCTGGTACATCAAGTGTGGAAAGTCCCCAGGCCTCGATAAAATACCTGGCAATCTCTATAAATCAAACCCCGATATTTGTGAGAGTGAGGCCATCTCTAATTTACAGGCAGGTTTTAGACCTGCGGTTAGCACAATAGATCAAGTCCTGAGGTTGTTGTCAACCAAATGGAGGATTGTGGGTATCGGGGGTGGTAATCTATATGGGGCCTTCATTGATCTTCGAGTGGCTTTTGATCTGGTACCCAAGAACAAATTATGACTGACACTGACTAACATGGGAGTCCCTAAAGGCCTTCTGAACCTTATTGTCCGACTCCATGAAGGCACTTTTGCCCAAATTAGAAGTGGCAAGGATTGCGAACTAACAGATCCAGTTATTATTGAGAGAAGAGTGAGGCAAGGCTCTGTTCTTGCCCCCACCCTCTTCCTTTTATAAATAAATAAGTGTATTAAGTATTTATCAAAGTGTAATAATGACTCACCTAGGTTGGCAGGCCAGAAAATCCCAGGGTTGCTTTATGCAGATGATACCATCATCTTGGCAAAATCACCCTTTGGATTGCAAAATTTAGTTGACCAATTTTGTTTATTCTGCAGAGACTTTGGTCTGGAGGTCAATGTAGGGGAAACCAAGTTTGTGGGCTGTAGTTCACGGAAAGCTAGTATATTAATGAATTCTAATCCATTGGAAACGGTCAACGAGTTTGATTATTTAGGGATCAGGCTGATGGACTCCGGTAGATGGGATGCACATATCAGAAAAGGAGCGCATATTATATGCCAAAGAAGAGGGGTTCTGGGTCGTAAACCCAGCGCTGTAGTTAGCTCCCCATTAAACCCCATTGCATAAATCTATAAAGTTCAGATCCAGGGTGCTGCACTGTACAGTGCAGAGCTATGGGGTTTCCAAAGACAGTTGGATGTTCTACAAAATTAAAGAGAACGATTTTATCAGACACGTGGCCAGGATGGGGAAGGGTACCCGACGATTCCCCTTAGACTGGATCTTGGGATGAATAGTATCAAAGATGTAGTGGGTTTGAGGCCCCCCTTATATTGAATCCGCCTCTGGAGGACAGAGGAATTGGAACCCTTTTGACAGGCAATTAAATACCTAATAAGGAATCAAAGTAGCTGGAAAAAGGTCATTTGGCTGAGGGAAATTAAATCAGTCTGGGATGACTTGGGTTTCCCCCAATTTTGGGAGAGGCCTGACTAGATCCCAGCTAACGTTATTTCACTGGTTAATCTGAGATATTGGGAGAAGGCCAATGAGCAGATCCTTCATAGTAACAGGGTGGGTCATTTCACATCAGACCTGCCAATACCTGCACGTGCCCTCGCTTTATTCCTTTGGTTTAAATACAGCATTTTACCAGTTAATATTTTTACTGCTGTTGGTCACAGAACAGCCCTGAGGCCAACAAATGCAAAAAGTCCAATTTATGTGTGGAGTCAACTGAACATGTGTTTTTTTTGTCCCCTATATAAAAGTCCCAGGGAAAAATGGATTATTCCGTTGTGCAAGGCTCTGTTTTTACATAACCCCGTCAATGCTAACAGAATTTGCAAATATAACTTGTCTACACTGGTAGTAAATGCAGTTACCAAATATTTGGTTTGCTCCATTCGCCATAGGGCTATCACAGTATCAGGTCACAGTGTGTAGCCTGTATTACAGGTAAAGAACTACTTAATCATGTGACTTGGATAGGGCTTTGGAACAGATTTCTTTTAGACAGTACATGGGCAATTATCCTGTGTTTCTGTCATTTTACAACCAGTGCTAGCTGTAAAGTGTTATTTTTATGTACTTGTTCAGTGTGTGTGCTATTTTAACATAAATTGGATACCTGTTTTAACTTACGATATATGTTTTTTGTCACACCTTGTACGTGTTTCTAATGATTTGATCGTGCTCAAATTAGGTGTGCAGGTAGCAGGCTCTTTTTGCCAAAGCATGTTATTTAAATTATTATTAAATCATATCATTTTACAACACTAATTCAGTATTTTAGATCTTGGATCGGACTATTTGCTTTTATCTTGATGATGGAATTAATCAGGAAAACTTGAACCTGTAATCACTTTTATTGTCTTGTTGGTTTTTAAATACTTACACTATTTTAACTTTGTGATGCAGATGTTTTAGTAACCTTGGCACCTAAATGCAAAACTATGTACCAGGAGTGTCTTTTTTCTTTCTTTTTTCTAATGGACAACGGTGGACTACTGTAGGCCACGGCCTATGATTGACCTTTTATTTCCAGTGACTATGGCCTCGGAGAAGCTATCTTCATTCAATGTAAATTCTATTTTAACTAGTGTGGTGCTTTGTAAAGCACAATGATAATGAGTGCATTTCCCTGTTTTATTGTTTTATGTGTAAACTTTTATGACCCACGGTCGAAATAAAGTATGACTTGACTTGACATAATGCTACGTTCTATGCTAAAGTAGACATGAACCTCTGCATCATTTTACCAAACATTTGACCTCATTGTTTTACTCAGTTCAGTTTTTATATGAGCGGCTTGCAAATCTCATCCTGTTAATCTTTAAATGTTATTTTAATTACATTAGTTACCAAGCAGATTAAACAATTCCGCTCAATCATATTAACAGTTGCAGTTTTATAATTATTTTCTGTGTTAACACTGCACTTATATTTGCAATATTGACTGGATTAGAGAGTGGAGATAACATATAGGTCTCTGCAGGATGTAAGCTACTCTCGAAAATGCTCTATTGCAGATGCAATAACCAGTGTTTAATGTTTAGCTGAAAGAGGGCAATAGGATTATTAGCATCTCTCTCCTCGTGCTCACTCCAGCATCTTGACAAAAACACATTATCCCTGTCTCTCTCTTCTTCCTGATGCACCTTTCAAATGAAAAAGGGTAAATCACAGACGATAACACCTGTCTTACCCCTCTAAATGGCTGAATCAATTACAGCATGTGTTTGAAGGATATAACACCACAACAGTGAGGTCACACAACATCAGCGTCACCACATTGATGTAGGCACTACATAGATCACTTCACTGACTGGGGTTAAGGACAAGGATAAACACATAAAAAATAAAAATTGTTTGACAAAAAGAAACTCAGGGGTATCTACTGAGATAAAACATCTATGGGTAAGACCGATTGAACTTTAATTCCGTATATCAAAAAAGACTAAGGATAAGTATTTTAAAGTAATAAGTAATTAAAGGAAGATAGATTCGGAAGCATGGAGAGGGTTGTCCCAGTAACAAAGTATTTCCATTCCCGTAATAATTTTAAGGGAACA
Source organism: Pleurodeles waltl (assembly GCF_031143425.1). Lineage (NCBI taxonomy): Eukaryota > Metazoa > Chordata > Amphibia > Caudata > Salamandridae > Pleurodeles > Pleurodeles waltl. The sequence goes on from NC_090448.1 coordinate 1,069,745,694, forward strand.
TTTATTTAACATTACATTCATTTAAAAAAAACAAGGGAAACTTTAATTTACGAGATAAATTAAGAGTAGTTATTTTAGTAAATTGCTTTCAAAATAGTCAGTGGAAAGAACTGGTGTAAGTTCAGGAAGACAAGGTCATCAACTAATACATTTAAATATACCTAAAGGTAAAAGCTGATATTAGGGTTTGGTTTGTGGTAGACAGTTAATAATATCTGATACAATCACTGAAGGATTAGATTGAGAGTTAGGGTTAGGATTAGGATAACTATAACAAAATAAATGTGTTTCAAAAACAACAATGTAATCATAAGAGGTAAGATAAGGGTGCTAATGAAATAAAATGATCAGCGGTGGTCGCTGCAAATCTCAAGGGATGGAGTCGAAGGGGACAGAGACGGAGGGGGGAAACAAAACAAAAAGAATTAGCTTATTGCTGTCTCCCTCTCCTGCTGCCTCGCGCTCCTCTTACTCTTATTCACTGGGACACCAGCACAGGCTCCCAAGCAATCCTGGCACTGCTTACATGCTAAACATAGCATGTAAGCATCATCAGGATTGGTATGAGTGGCAGTCACTGCCACTCAGACACAAGCCTGGGGCTGGTGCTGTTTCTCCAGACCAGCTGGGTGTACAGCTGGGTTGGAGAAACCTAAGTGCGCATGTGGGTTTGGCCAGCCTCAGACAGCCTGCCAAACACACACTTAGTGCACTTTCCCCACCTCCCCCACCTACCGTGGCCCCGCCCCGCCCTTCCCTGTACTGCTGGCTGAGCCAGCAGATGAAAATGTAAACGATAGTGGAACTCTTGTTTCATTTTACATCTCCTGCTCTTGGCCAGGGGTGGCGACGCTCCTTCACCATAGCGAAGGAGCCACCCCTGAAAAAGATGCTCAATTTACACAAGAAATGTTAATAATTATAGCTAAGAAATATTAACACTAAGGAATAATCCAATTATCAATGTCGTTAGATGTAGGGTTGGAGTAAGGTTGGTTTTATGTGGTTGTGGAAGTGATTTAATACATTTCAAAATTACTTTATGTAGAGGTGGGGATGAAGAGGGTGCCTTTTGTGTAGATATTTGTAGCAATAGCTTTAGTTGATATTGCCATCCAACTGCTTGAAGGTGCTCATAACCTATGGCCGTTTAGGTAGAGTTTAAAATATAGAGGTAAGCTTACAAAACTACTAAGAGCCCCATGTCTTGTGTGCTCTATGAGTTACTTCCGGTTTCTTGACCAATATCTTTTTGTATTCTATAACTTTCTATTCTGCTCCTCACATGGTAATTTTTTGCTCATAAATCCCAGCATGTAAAGTATTATCTCATAAACCATAACTGGCTGACAGTGTCAACCACCACAAATGTAAAATCGATAATGTGTTTTACAGTGGCTTTTAATTTCATATCTTTCACCATTTCTTCTAATTGTTGCAGGGGGAAACGAAAATACTGAAACTGAAGAATCTTAGACCACAAGACTATGCCAATTACAGCTGCATTGCTTCTGTCAGGAACGTATGTGACATTCCCGATAAGATGGTATCATTTAGGCTATCCAATCGAACAGGTATGTGACTTTAATAACATGTCAGGTTTCCATCATATTTGTTAGGGAATCAATGTGAACCAGTCAAGATAATCTTTACCTAGCAACCAGGACAGGAAATGTTTTTATTATTTAGTAATGATTTCATGCATAAGAAATACTACAAAACGTAGCTTTCCTTTTATGGTACATTATAATTTTAGTGCATTATGGAAATCTCTTCCTACTGCACATCTCCACCACAATTCTGTAAAAAAAGAAAAGTGTTTTGTACTGTTTACAGCAATGCTGCGTGGTGCCCTTTGTTGGAGAATCAAATGCCAAACCACTTTTTAAAAAAGCACCTGAGGTAGGATGAAGGCTGTGAATGGTGAGGCTCTGAAAAGGGAGAGCAGTTCGGGTGTTTCCAGTAAATGAGAAAACACATCTACTGCTGTTTCAACAGTCTGATATAGTCCATTTTATCTCCTTTAATCTGAAACGAACCAGATACTCCATGTAAATATAGGTGAATTGTTCTAGTTAGATGCAAAAAACATAATATAATGCTAGGTCCTAATGGGAAATATGTGAGGTGAATATCACGCAAAAACATACTAGTGCATTTTTTACAATTTGTTTTGCAAGTGTATGCCACAAATATAAAACCCCAAAAGAAAGGAATACAACTGCCTGCCATCTAAGTGTGGCCACCATATGCTTGAAATTATCCCAGACTGGTGAAACTCCTTTTGGGACAATTTACACAATGAGAAAAAGTATTTCCTCCAAATAACATTGGGAAAATAACCAACCAAAAAGAGAAGGTGAAAAGGGGACTGGATAATAGCATAAAAATAGGTGAGTAGAAAAAAGTACACAATTAGGGGACTGGGAAGGGGTCAGATATTGGAGTATTGTTAAAGTACTAGGGCAAGGGTAGGGCTAGATTTATTAATGTATAGGCAGGGGATAGCGGTGTTAGGGTAGAGGATGGGGTGGAGGCACAGAGGTAAAGGTAAGTGTAAAGCTACTAGGCATATGTAAATGCAGAAATACTAGGGTTTGAGTAGGGTAGAGGAATTAGGGTTTAGGGAAGCATAAAGGTATTACAGTATACATGGGGAAGTGTTAAGAGTGTGTAGGTATGGGTAACAGCAATACCCTATAGAGGTTGATGTACTATGGTACAGCAAGTGCTAGAGTTAGTAGGGTATACATACAGGTAGAGATAGGAAGGGTAAAGGCAGTGGTAGATATGCTAAGGTAGTTGTAGAAGCCTGGGGGTATTGCTTGAAATGGGGAATATAGAGTATAGGTGTGCTTGAATTCACTTGGGAAAAGCAGTTGTTAGACATGGAGGTTTAAGGCAGAAGGCATAGTTAGAGGACAGGTGCAGAGATATAGCCAGGAGGAAAAGAAACTAAGGTGTAGACGAGCATAAAGGTTCCTGGGTAGTGTGTTAAAATTACAATGGTGCAGGCAGGAGTAAAGTTGTTTGGTCAAGATAAGCAACATAGTATGGAAAGTTGAGGGCATAAGCATTTTGGGTATAGAAAGAACGATGAAGAATGAAAAGAGTGTAGATAAACAATTGAAAGAAATAGGATAGACAGAGATGGAAAAGAGAACGCAGCAATCCATGAGTTCCAGGAAAAATCAGACTGAAGTGATTTTTTTTTCAGCCCACAGGACCACAACTGCAATGGGTTCAATGGGTTCATTAGAAAACTTTGAAGGAAACAGGTTCTTGAAAAAAGTTTTGCTCAGACAGATTTCATTAAATGTGCTTCTCTCTGGAATCACAGGCAACCCCATTGTTGCTGTCCTGCAAGTTACAAAGTTATATACAAATAATGTGGAGCCTACTTCATACCCCTTTTGGGAAGACAATACTTACTCAACAAGCAACAAATCAATTTTCCGGGGATTTCAAATAGGAATTTACATACAAGCAGAAACGTTGCTGGGGAACTGCTAACCTGTATGTAAAACCAACAAGTGATGACTTTGATTTACTATTTTTTCATGTCTCAACTTTGTGAGACTTTGATACGACTAAGCATTTTGCAACTACCTTGACACAAAATTATTATCAATGCAAATGAGAACGAATCTAAGTGAAAATCCATCAATGCCAAAAGTCTGGGCCTAATTATGAGTTTGGTGGTCTTGAGACTGCCATGCTCGCCGTGGCAGTCGGACTGCCGCACTCCTGGTGGTCCGACCACCAGAATATGATCTTGGTTGTCTTACCGCAAGGAGACTGCTGCCTCCACTAGGTTAGGGATCCTGACGGGTTTGCAGCAGTCAAAGTTGTGGTCAGCCACGGCATTGCCGAGTTCGGCACCGCCATGCTGATCATGACTTCAGCAAATGAAAAGGCTGGAGCAAAGGCAGTGCTGGGGTCCCCTCTGTCAGCACCCTACGAATGTGCCCAGTCTGCTTGGCAGAAAATGGGCATTCCGAGGGTGCTGTGTGCGAGAGCATTGGCCTCGACTCCCTAAGGGAGCCAAGGCCAATGAGGCTGAACTGTTTCCACCGGGCTGACATCATAATACGAAGGCTTCCGCTGGTCAGCCCAGTGGAAACATCGTAATACGGAGATGGTGAGTTGGCCACCTTGATGGTTGCCTCACTACCATCACATTGGAGTTGTGGTAGTTCAACTGCCCAACTTGTAATAAAGCTGTCTGTTCTCAGTCTGGTATGGGAGCCATGGAACCTGAAAGTGTTTTCTCCTTCAGCTTCTATAGGAAGAGGAAATAGCAAAAAACACTTTCTCAAGCTGCCTGAGAAGGTAAAACATGCCTGAAGAAAAAGTGATGGTGAAAAAGAACAAACAAAAAAAAAACATTTGCTGTATGTCACATTTGAAGGTTCCACAGTAATGTATCTAATGTACTTTTAAAATTTTTAGTTACATGACACTGTACCACTCCCATGCCCTGAGGCCTGATCCGCACTCTAAAAATCATAATTACAAATAAATACACATGTATTAACTTTGATAATATTGAAATAACTGTTTCTGACAACTCAGATTCTTTGAATTTGATATGGACTGTTTACAACCAATGCTTGCTTCTTTTTTTCGGCCTCGGACTCTAAATTAGTTTTGGCTGGGCTCTGCATCCTACAGAAAGTTTATGAGGTGCTCCCCAAAGGCACTGCATCACTACCCTCCTGCCTCAGAAAAAGTGGGTGCTCTGTTCAAAGATTGGTTCTCACACAAACCTGGGCTCTTGACTTTCTTTGAGACACTCCAAAAGACTATTTGAAAAAAAATGAAACCAGTACATTCACCTCATTAGTTTTCCTGCCAATTTTTTACTTCAAGCTAACATTTAATTTCAACAAACAAAAAGTGATGGGACAAATGCCTGCAATAATTCTAATCAATGGAAATCACTCGGTAAAGTATTCCAACCCATCATATTTTTTTGCCCACCATGCCACCTCAGTTTTAACCCTGCCATCTGCAAATCAGATTTGACCCTGCTTCAGTAGGAACAGTTTAGCCTGAACTGCCAGGTCTGGTCCTCCCAGAACCGAAACACAAGCTACCCATGGCCAGTTTGTGTGTTTAACATTTAATGTAGTATTTTGCCTTTTTAATCTCCATTGCTTGTATTAGCTTCATATTTTTAATAGAATACTGCACAAACATCTTCATAACTATAAAACGTTATAGACTCGACGGCCATTATGCTGTCGCTGAAAGCTTTTGGCTGAGTAATATAGATAGATTACTTTTTTGGCAGGTCAAGGGAGTTATAACTTATGACAATTATAGGTCAGCCAGTCATAAATATTTATTAATACAAAGACACAAAATCATATAAAAACACAGTACACATCAACATTGCATAACTGAAATTTAAAACCACAAAAACAATGGGCTTTTAAATTTAGTAAATCTTTATTCCCACATTTTAACACTCAAAAACACAGTTTTAGAACATATACATGGCAAGAGATTATTATTTGAACCAAACTTTAAATATGAATTATGTTTTCTCACTGCTAACTTAAAGCTTCATATGTCACTCACTTGCACCAGGCTCGTCGTAGGAATTTGGTGAATGCAATCAAGACGCTTCTGTCAGTTGTCAGTTTACAAAGTCTCAAGAACTTTCAGTATGACTCATGTTGTTGTTACAAAGTCCGTGCACTCTGAGCCCTACAAAGAGTGCAAAAAAGACAACTTGAGAAAGTTCCTTTATGAGTAACACAAACACGACTGGTATTTAATCAGAATAGTGTGTATTAAATAAACTTCCTACAAAACAATACTGGTTCTATAATATTGACTACCACACTTTTGTATAGGTAAGTAATGATTAACTACCCCTAACTACAGTCATATGTATCTTGATGATATTCCTAGCTATAAGGTACATAGATGTGGAGTATAATCTTATATATGTATGTAGTAACCTTCACAATATTGTGATCATTGATTTATTTTGCACCAGAAGTTCTGGCATACAATCATAGAACAGCGATCCAAACTAGGTTTGCCTAGCAAGCTACAATCATGTATAACCATGGGATCAGGAAATACCTATTCACAATTTGATGTATAGGAACTTAGAGGGTCATTCTGACCCTGGCGGGCGGCGGACGCCGCCTGCCTGGTGGGAACCGCCAAATGGCCGCTCGGCGGTCAGAAGACCGCGGAGGCCATTCTGACTTTCCCGCTGGGCCGGCGGGCGCCCGCCAAGGGAGCACCCGCCGGCCCAGCGGGAAAGGCCCTGCAACACAGAGGCCCGCTCCGAATGGAGCCGGCGGTGTTGCAGGGGTGCGACGGGTGCAGTTGCACCCGTCGCAATTTTCACTGTCTGCAATGCAGACAGTGAAAATCTCCCTGGGGCCCTGTTAGGGGGCCCCTGCACTGCCCATGCCATTGGCATGGGCAGTGCAGGGGCCCCCAGGGGCCCCACGACACCCGTTCCCCCCATCCGCCAGGAACAGGATGGCGGGAAGGGGGTCGGAATCTCATGGAGGTTCTGCCCAAGCAGGGGAAATCCGTCGGAAAACCGCCGGATTCCCTTTTCTGACCGCGGCTTTAACGCCGCGGTCAGAATGGGCAATGAAGCACCACCAGCCTGTTGGCGGTGCTTCCGTTGCCCCCGGCCCTGGCGGTCTTGCACCGCCAGGGTCGGAATGAGGCCCTTAAAGTGCATAAGCTTGATGATTGCCAGATAAATTATGACAACTACTTGTGGAGCTAGACCTGTAACCCTGGTGTTGGACCTGGCTTTTTGACAGGGACATCCCCAAACTTTTTGCCTCCTTCCTCCTATTTTTTCTGACCTGTTGTTGTTGGCTTTTGACCTCTGGGCACTTTACCACTGCTAAACAGTGCTAAAGTGCATATGCTCTCTGTGTAAATTGTACTACTGATTGGTTTATCCATGATTGACTATTTAATTTACTTGTAAGTCCCTGGTAGAGTGCACTACATGTGCCTAGGGCAGGTAGATTAAATGCTACTAGTGGGCCTGCAGCACTGGTTATGCCACCCACCTCAGTAGCCCCTTAACCTTGTGTCTGGCCTGCCATTGCAAGGCCTGTGTGTGCAGTTTCACTGCCACTTCGACTTGGCATTTAAAGGTACTTGCCAAGCCTAGAACTCCCCTTTTTCTATACATAAGTCACCCCTAATGTGTGCCCTAGGTAACCCCTAGAGCAGGGTGCGGTGTGGGTAAAAGGCAGGACATGTACTTGTGTGGTTATATGTCCTGGTAGTGTAAAACTCCTAAATTCGTTCTTACACTACTGTGAGGCCTGCTCCCTTCATAGGCTAACATTGGGGCTGCTCTCATACATTGTTGAAGTGGCAGCTGCTGATCTGAAAGGAGCAGGAAGGTCATATTTAGTATGGCCAGAATGGTAATATAAAATCCTGCTGACTGGTGAAGTCGGATTTAATATTACTATCCTAGAAATGCCACTTTTAGAAAGTGAGCATTTCTTTGCACTAAAATCTTGTTGTGCCCTTCAATCCACGTCTGGCTAGGTTTAGTTGACAGCTCCTTGTGCATTCACTCAGACACACCCCAAACACAGGGTACTCAGCCTCATTTGCATACATCTGCATTTTGAATGGGTTTTCCTGGGCTGGGAGGGTGGAGGGCTGGGAGGGTGGAGGGCCTGCCCTCACACAAAGGACTGCCACACCCCCTACTGGGACTCTGGCAGACAGGATTGAACTGAAAGGGGGCTTGCTGCATTTCTTAGACACTCTTTGAAGTCACCCCCACTTCAAAGGCACAACTTAGTATAAAACAGGGCCTCTGCCCTACCTCATCAGACACTTGCTGGAGAAGACACCTGAACCAGAAACTACATCCTGCCAAGAAGAACTGCCTGGCTGCTCAAAGGACTCACCTGTCTGCTTTTCTACAAAGGACTGCTGCCTTGCTGTTGGCCTGCTGCCTTGCTGAACTGCCTGGCTGCTCAAAGGACTCACCTGTCTGCTTTTCTACAAAGGACTGCTGCCTTGCTGTTGGCCTGCTGCCTTGCTGAACTCTTGTCTGGCTGTAAAAGTGCTCTCCAAGGGCTTGGAAAGAGCTTGCCTCCTGTTCCCTGAAGTCTCAGGACCAAAAAGACTTCTCTCTTCCTCTTGGACGCTCCGTGCGCTGAACTTTTCGACGCACAGCTTGTTCCGCGGCAAGAAAAACGCCGCACACCGACGCTGATCGACGCGACGTCTTCGGGACGACCAAAACTTTGACGCACGGCCTCGCAAGGACAACGCCGCCCGACTTCCCGGGAGAAATCGAAGCGACGCCTGCCGTGAGATCGAAACTTTGACGCACGGCCTCGCAAGGACAACGCCACCCGACTTCCCAGGAGAAATCGACGCAACGCTTGCCGTGAGATCAAAACTTTGACGCACGGCCTCGCAAGGACAACGCCGCCCGACTCCGCAGGAGAAATCGACGCGACGCCTGCCGTGAGATCAAAACTTTGACGCACAGCCTCGCAAGGACAACGCCGCCCGACTCCACAGGAGAAATCGACGCGACGCCTGCCGTGAGATCGAAACTTCGACCCGCAGCCCCGCAGAACGACGCGCAGCCGGAAAACAAGCAGGAAAATCCACGCACAGACCCGGGACATCTGGTACTCCCCGCAAACCACAGTAAGAGACTGTCCGCGCGCCGGAAAATGACGCACGACTCCCCCCGTGGAAAATAACGACGCAAGTCCGTGTGTGCTGAGGAGAAATCGACGCACACACCAGTTTTCCACGTACCTCTTCTCCTGTGGCCCTCTGAGGAGATTTTCCACCAGAAACCAGGTACTTTGTGTTTGAAAGAGACTTTGTTTACTTTCTAAAGACTTAAGACACTTTATATCACTTTTCAGTGATATCTTTACAAATTCGTATTGCAACTTTGATCGTTTTGACCTGAAGATACCCAGATAAATATTATATATTTTTCTAAACACTGTGTGGTGTATTTTTGTGGTGTTATGCTATGGTGTTGTATGATTTATTGCACAAATGCTTTACACATTGCCTTCTAAGTTAAGCCTGACTGCTCGTGCCAAGCTACCGGAGGGTGAGCACAGGCTGATTTTGGATTGTGTGTGACTTACCCTGACTAGAGTGAGGGTTCTTGCTTGGACAGAGGGCAACCTGACTGCCAACCAAAAACCCCATTTCTAACACCTGGGATGAGAGAAAATGAATGACAGTCATAAGTACATTCTCACCTAGGTAGAACACTTCTGGACTGAGGACATTCTGCCAGGAAGAAGAGCTGGCTGCTGTAGGAGGGACTGCCACTCTGCCTGTCACTTTGTTGAACTGGGAGTTGTTTGCTGTTTCTGTCCTGGGTGGGAAAGGACTGGACTTTGCTTTCTACATCCTGCTTTCCATGGTTCTCCAAGGGCTTGAACTGAGCTTGCCTCCTGTTAAGAAGTCTCAGGGCCATCAAGACTTGACCTGTCAGCACCTGGACGCTCTTGCTGAGAGTCCTGACTTGCCAAGTGGTGTCACATCCAGTGCCTGGGACCTTGGAAGTGAGCTATGGTGCAACCAAGAAGAAACCAAGCACATCAACTCTAGAGCAACCTTGGAACAGGCGCTGTCTGACTCTAAGCCTCTGCCTGCACTGGAGCTGTGGTCTCTGCTGAATCAAACAACCATGACCTGAAACCCAGGCCTGATGCTGCCACAGCGCCTCTGAAGTCCCACCACTGTCTGAGTCCTGAGTCCCGGAGTCACCGCCATCTGTGACACCCAACTCTGCTGCAGTACCTGTGTCCCCGTGGTGTGACACTGCATAGTCGATGCTTCACTTCTTGACTTGCGGGATTCATCTACCCTGCCTTGCTATAAGGAACCAACGCCTTGCCACTGATGCAGCATCACCTCCCCTTCAACTGTAAGGAGCTGATGCCTCACCTCCCCTGCCTAGCAGAAAGGAACAGACGCCTCACCTCCCCAGTAGCAGTAAGCAACTAACGCCACACCAGCTCTGTTGATGCCTCACCTCCCCGACTGTGCAACATCTTTCTTTCCTTATGATTTTCCAAAGCACTGTACATGGGGTCTGTGCTACTCCATGACCAGCCCGTACTCACTCGTGAGTGGCGTCAGACTGTTGGAAACTACTCCATCAAGATGCCGTGATAGCCAGAGTTGGAGCTATTTTGTTTCTAAGCACTATACTAAGATTTAATATTTGAACATTCAGATCTTTACTTGTATATGTTGGATTCGTGTTGTTTTGGTCTTGTTTTACTCAGATAAATATTGGCTATTTGTCAAAACTGGTGTGGAGTACTTTTGTGGTTATTTTCACTGTGTTACTCTGTGTGTATGTGTGTGTACAAAACCCTACACATTGCCTCTGAGATAAGCCAGACTGCTCATTCCTCGCTGCCAAGGGAGTGAGCAGGGGGTTATCTTAGCTGTGTGACTCCCTCACCGTTACTAGAGTGAGGGTCCCTACATGTACGGGGTGCAAACCACTACCAACTACCAACTAGAGACCCCATATCTAACTGGAATACACCAATGTCACCATTTTTAGTGGAGAAGCATGTGCACTTTAGCACTGGTCAACAGGGGTAAAGTGGTCAGAGTGCTCAGACCAACAAAAAGATACAGACAAAAGTATGAGACAAGCAGGCAAAAAGGTTGGGGGAAGGCCACAATTCCAACAGATCTAACAAGCAAGCTGAACCACTGGATCATCCTCAATGCTGGGATCAACAATAAAACTCCCCAGTTGCTTCAAACTATTCAGAACTCACTGGCCAGAGTCACTCTCATCCTCCCACATCACCCTAACATCACACCTCATGTAAAGGAGCTCCACTGTCTCCCATTCATAAACAAGCACAATTCGAACTCCTCAGTCACACTTTCAAGGTACTAAATACCACAGGCCAAGTGTGCCTCAACAGTGACATCTGAATTCACAAATTTTCAAGAAAACTCCACTCGTCCCAGCTCCTACTTGTGCAAATCCCACACAGACAGAAAACCGGATCTGGCGGTCAAGCCTTCCCCTACATTGTTCCTAAAGAGTGGAATGACCTGTTGCTACACTTAAGAGCCTCCTCCTTACTTCTCGAATTCCACAAGAAGCTCAAAATCTGTTTCTTCCAGTAGTCAAATAATGATTTTGTCAGATACCATAAAATGACTGAACCACATGCACAAAGTATTGCTTTTTCAGTTTTATCCTCACACATCTAAAGTGTTTTGATTCGCCCTTTTCTTGATACTACACTGAAGAATATTGGGGGATGGAAATCAACAAGATATACTAGGAAAGTAGGGGAGGTTCAAATCGTGAATTTCTACCATCCTCACATACTTAATTTACACAAAGAGGATGCTTATTTAATATTCATTTCACAGATCATCTAGGCGAATAATGTATGCAAGAGTAAAGCTCGTGTAGAACATTCATGCGCAGTAGCGACAGGAGACGGCTTTGAAGAAGGAAATGTCTTTGGTGCGCGGCAGTCATTTTGCAGCTCCAGACATCGCTTTAAATGGACAGATCACAGTTTTAATGGGAGAGTACCGGCACTTCTCAGTTATTATCAGCCACTCAGGAAAGTGAGTTTCTGCATTTGTATTTCAAACACGAGTTGCAACAAGGCCTTTTCTGCTTGCACCTGTCTACAAATACATAAAACAGGAAAACCTACTGAGAAGAAAATTACACAGACTCTGTGGAGCTGAAAAAAAGGGAATTACACCAAATTGCGTAACAAACATTGAACAAAAGTCGCTTTTGCAATCGTGTTTGACAATATATCGTGATGGATTTATTTAGTGAATTCCATTTACAAACATTATGGGTATAGAAAGAACGATGAAGAATGAAAAGAGTGTAGATAAACAATTGAAAGAAATTGATTTGTAACATTAATTTGTATTTAGCTAACGGTGAATAAAATAACTTGCCGTTTGGAATTCATTAAAAAAAAACTCTTCCTATATATTGGAAGAGTTAACTTACCTGCTCACCTGGAACATTACTGATCAGGCTCATCAATTAAAGTGCAAAGCTCATGAGCACGTGCTTTATATTGGGGGGTCATCTCTGAGGCAATGTATGAAGTGTGTCAGGCAGTGACGCTTCAGGACTGCGGTTCACTGGAGGCACAGGGCTCCTATCCGACGGCAGCGTTGCACAGCAGCACTTCATCATCCTCTGAAAATAAACCATGCCACAGCTTCTGGTAAATTAGGCACATTAGATTAATGATCCAGGGAACATTTTCAACTAGGTTTGAACCGTTTGTCCGGGTTCGCTTTAAAAATAAATTCAAATATTTCAAGAGTAATTCATCTCAGAAAATAATTAATCCAAACGGTTCCATAAATCTGCGCAGCTTTACTCTTTATTCTGTCGACGAAATTCTGCGGTAACTGCCTTAAGGAAATGTCTCATCAGAGATTCAGTTGCTCTTATTGGTATGACTTCTGACACATTTGAGGATAATAGAAAATATTCAAATTCATTTTTTTGTTTTATTTTGTAGGTTATTGCTGTAACGCTTTACAGTCCATCTGAATTTATTCAACCTTTCATTGCATAGCAAAGTTTTTAGTTAAATAGAGTATATTTTAAATGTATTAATGGCATGATTCGTTCGTTTTGCTCTAACAATGCAAATTGTGGTGCGCAACAGTGTCTACCGTGGTGGTCAGTGTGCTCATTTGCCACATTGTCAAATGTGTTGCAACCTCAAAACCTGCATTAATTAGGAACAGAGGGACGATTTCACAAATGTTTTTGCCCCATAAGTTTTATTTAAGGTGGAAATTTTTTAACTCTGCACATTATTCGCACATCCCTAATGCAAAATCATGATATCTGGAGTTTTCCCTGAGGATATCTCTGGTACGTCTATCAGTTTTCTGATGAGTGTGATTACAAAGTACGGACCACGAGGAGCATTGACCATTAAAGAAGAGCATCTTCTCTCTTGGGCCAGATCGAATTCTCTTCCCATTGCTGAGGACACTTTTCCTATGCTTTACTATCAATGTAATCGTTTCTCATCAAAGGAAAGAGGTCTGTCGAATCTTCTCTATTTTCTGTTCCTTGCAGTGTTCTGCTTGGCTTGATGCCCTTTGTCTACTGTTCATTAGCTACATATGTACTCTGTCACAGCTTCTGCACAAATGGAGCCAAAAAAGGCATTCAAGGACAGGGAGAATCTGAGTCCATTCCATTATCCTTAGAATGGCTTCTAGTTTCGTGAATCTCTCCTCCAATCTCCTCAAAAGAAAAGATCCTGGGGATACTGTTTGATTCTTCAATTCAGCACATTAGATAAGGATGTTAACATGCAACTCGTTGTAATCTGTAAAATCCTCCCATTATTGCAGACTGCCTACTGGGTAGAGGTAATGAGAGCTCTTATCACGTAATGTTTTGTTTGCTTTAACATTCTCTTCACTGGTCCCATGAACAAAATCTTTGGCAAAGCTACAGAATAAAGCAGGCAGAATGTGCTTAAACATCCATCTGCAAGAAAACTTGTTGCAGCAAAGTACTGCTTGCCTTTAGACGGTAGGATCACATTTAGCACTCTCCAAATGATGGGTGTCAATTCACCAAAATGCCATGGGTAGTGGAAGTGACATCACAAACCATTTTACCTTTACTTTGACGCACACACAGATGCTTACACATACACACACATTCACACACTCTCACATAAACATACTCTCAACCGCAAGCATGCATACAAAATTTATTTAAAGGCCATTTTACTTAACTTAGCTGCCAGATAGGGTCATATTCCAGCTAACTGTACTCCATTTGTCATTACACAGATAGTGAATGATATTATTCCCTATTTAGTAATAAAAACATTGACAGAAACCCAGGAAAGTGGAGCTCCAACCGTTGTCCATTATGAGGAGTTTTCCCTGTGTACCAGGCATTCATTGGGTCACGTCTGAGGCCAGGGGTCACAAAAGAAGTGCCAGGAGTCACAAGGGGCACAAGAGGGGTAGAAGCTGTGACCTCTGGTGACCCCTAAATGATGTCTATACTTGAAATGAGTGTGGAGTACATAGGGGAAAAGTTCCAGGATACCCACACAAAGCGACTTCTCACTATGGCTCATTCAGAATCCTTAATTTTACTTCTGCCCATCTGCTTAACCAATGATCTCTCAAGAGACAGAAACAAGGGTGAAGATCTGTAAGATTACAAAACGCTTAAGGTTGGAACAGTCCAAAATTGTTTTCTGAACCTAATCGCTAACACTTCCGAAAACATTTTAAAATCGAATAATTTAGGTATGCTTTGAACTGGATCCCTTAGAGATCAAATTAATGGTTATCACATGCATTGTCCCACACAATCTGAATGGTCTCTAACTCCACCTTTGCCCTTGTTTTCTGTCACGACCATATGCACTCTGCACAGGATGGCAAACAACATATCTAGAGAAAAAACGACCGGAACTATGTCTGGGAAATAACCATAGAAGAGATGTAATTTGTGCGAATTTCACAAACTCATGCATGCATTTCAAAAGATAGACCTCTGGGATCTACCTATAAATTGTGGATATAGAGTACAATGTAAAGGAAATGTGGGTCACAGAGGCGGTTTCAATCATCCTTTCATTTTTAAGAAAATGTGGAAGGCTGAAATTAAAACATATCAGTAAAAAACAAATAACTGTTAAAGGAGGACATCTATTAGACATTATTCAGAGTGCAACGGTGTACGTTTCAATGATTAGCACAAAATTCAGATCTGGATAGAATGGAAGTGTAGCTATGCTATCAAACCCTTTAATAAACAGATATGTGAGGTTGGGAAATGGACAAAAGGAGCAATATCAACCAGCAAATCCAACACTTGTGCATGGGTGAGGATATAGAACACAGGCTAGATGATTTTGATTATATAGGAATGGTAGAGTTAATTCCATGTAAATTTAATACTCTAGGCGTAGAGTAACATAAGCCTTGAAGTTTCACAGCTGGCATGGAATAAAACATCCCTATTAGGCATGTAGTGATATTTCACTTCATATATTTGCTCTTACCATCAATAACAAAAGGATACACTAAAGCCCAAAGTATACCTTGATAAGGATTATGGAGCAATTGAAATGCCAGTTGGTATGGGTAGAGGTCATAAACCTCCGTAAGAGGTGTTAACCTATTAAGCCTATTAGGGCTAGTCAATATTACCACAGAGCTACCAGGCAAGAATTTCATGTGCTGCTCATCTTACTGGTTTGACAAAGCAGACACAAAATCTCCAAGAACCCTTAGAAACAAGAGGCAAAGAATAATGACAAAACAAAAAATACCAACATTTAAAACACCATTAACATTATCAATTATATGACTAAGGATACATTTTGATTTCTCTGTTTGGCCATATATTGTAATTTAATGATGCTGTGCACTCTAGTATGCTTACATGTTGGTTAAAAACTGTATTCAGCCAGTGCCTTTTCCGAACTTTCAGTGGTAGCTTGATATGACCCTGTTTCTATATATAGAAGCATATTCTACCTGCCTGATTATGCACTCCTGACATCTGGGAATGATTTTTTTAGGCCAGTGTCAACTACATTGAAGTACTTTTGGCTATGATCAGTATATGTGTAAGCTCTATGAGGTGATACATTTACTGGAGCAGGAGGTTTTTCTGAGGGAGGGAAAGTTCAAAGTAGTTAGCAGGAAAATATGTTCTGCTTATTTCCTGGATTCTTTGCTTTTGTGCTGCCCATTTTTTTACTTTTTCTGTACAAGAGTCCCACTAACTGAGTCTCACTCACTATAAACATAGTTAAAATGGATTGGGAGTAAAAACAAGATCTGATGCTGGGTAAAGGGGGTAAGAGGAACTGGATTGTCTGAATGTGAACACGTGCACAGACTGGTGCACAGGCTCAGGCTTGGGAGTGGGAATACTGATCAACTAAGCCAGGTATCTGTGAACAGATAGCCTGTTGTAGAAGTGACCCTTCAGGCAAAGGTGCTAAAGTATAGCAAAAACAAGCTCCCAAAAGGAATGTTGGAATTTAAAGTCACAGAGGTTAGAAGATACCTCTCCTGGCCACTCTAGCCTGCCCCCAGGAACAGAATTAGACCTTCCTTACCACAATTGTCCCATTTGATCCTGAGAAAACAAAGGAGGATGTGTGGTCCCCCGGAGGGCGGGGGGACATGGTGGTTCGGATGTACATAGTATTTCACTCCTGGAACTTGATAAACTCTCAAAGGAGGGCCAAGGGCTAGCGACGATGACAGCTTAGGGGACATGCATGCTCCACTCCATTTTCTTTATGTCACCTGTCTCTGGGGCCACTGTTTCTCCAGGGATTCAGGTGAGGAAAAACAAGACAAGCTACTGGTCTGCTGTGCTCCGGTTCAGTAATGTCCTCTGTGGGCACTCATGTCCCTGAGAACTAACAAAAGTGAGCACTGCTGCGCCCAAACAGGAGTCAGTCTCTGGGTCCCTGGTGCTTGGGGTTAGGTCATAGACCTCCACTAGCCTTCCAAAAATATGAATGCCTTTAACTGCACAAGGCTGCATTTTTTTAACAAACCTGGAGTCATTCACTCCCCAGAAGGCTCCTGGCCCATCTCATATGTGTATTTGGTATCAGGGCAGTGACACTGCAGTGTTAGTTGTTGTGGCATTTGGGGTCTACACAGGAGCAGTGGTGTGCCCCCAAACATTGCTGGATGTGCTTTTTGAGAAGGAGGAAAGAGTGTCCAAGGCATTTCAGTGAGCTCTGATGACAACCCTGAGAGAGAAGGTCTTGGTTTCTGAGTGCTCCTAGAACTTAGGGCTTCAGCCTAAAAGCATTATAGTTTAGGGATTCCTGTTGGTGGATACTAAGATTGTTTTAGAGCATGTATAAACGTAGAAAAAAAACTCATTCACATAGTTTGTTTCTATTTTGAATGCTCTGTTGACAAGGACAATATTGATAGTGTTTTATTACATATCTTAGTGAAGAGTGCTTAAATGCTTTATAGACCATCACAGGGCTAATAGGGAGTCATTGCATCTTCTGATGGATGTCACTGTAAGATGGTGTCATCCATAACGGTTTAAATTGTGTTACAGTAGCTTATTAGGACGAATATCTGCTTTTACTAAT
Organism: Pleurodeles waltl; assembly: GCF_031143425.1. Classification (NCBI taxonomy): domain Eukaryota; kingdom Metazoa; phylum Chordata; class Amphibia; order Caudata; family Salamandridae; genus Pleurodeles; species Pleurodeles waltl. Next base: position 1,069,762,868 of record NC_090448.1, read on the forward strand.
GTTCAGAAGCCCTGTCAAACAAATTAGGCCTGCCGTTTGATAACTGCAACCCATTGTATTCTATGTTGTGTATGTGTGTGGGGGGTATTGCAGTTATATGCTTTATAGCTCACTTGGTGTGCAAGCTGTTAGGAGGGTGTCACCACTGGTATTTCAGCAGCCATTCTGTTTGTCTATGCAAATAAATGCATAGTATTGAGTGGTGCGGGTGTGTGTAATAAAGTATTTTACCTTTTTATAAGTAAAGCCACTGACTGGATAATGATTTTTTGGGTTGTTTGTTGTGTGTCTGCTGACTGGGAAACTAGCCCACACCACCGCTCCAGAGTAGGCCTTGGTCTGCTCTTCTTCACTATGCTGCGAGTGTTATGTTCTAGAACGGCGTACTTGGTTCACAGTAGAGTTAAGGTTGTGGATTCATGGACCCACATGTTTCACAACTAATGAAAAACGTTCTTACATGATGTTAAGTTGAAGTGTAGTTCAAAATGATCCCCTGGTTTCTGGCCTGTTGGGATGAGGTAGGGGACAACAAATGCCACATGGAATTACACCCATTTGAAATTGGTAGGTGCAGTTATTCTCCATTCTGTGGGAATGAACGTCTGATTGCATGGTTCTGAAAGGGTGTTACTGACTGTAATGTTAATTTCGTGTGCAGAGTTTGCAATCTACCAGAATCTTGCAACTTCCAATCAGGGTCGATATCTCGATTTGAAGTTAAAGTGTATTTTACTTAGTGAGACAAGTGTATCCAGTGAGATCCTGGTTGTTGCTGCAGTGGACGAAAACATTCCACATTACTGGGTAAAATGCAAAAGGACAGGGAAAAACATGTACCTTTACTATTGCAATCAAAGAAGTTAGTTGTTAATTGTTGGACTTTTTTGCTTATGCAGGGTCATCCCCAATATTTTTGCCTACTGCCTCCTATTTTTTCTGACCTGTTGCTGTTGGATTTTGAACTCTGAGCACTTTACCACTGCTAACCCGTGCTAACGTGTACATGCTCTCTGTGTAAATTGCATGTAATTGGTTTATCCATGATTGGCATATTTAGTTTACTAGTAAGTCCCTAGTAAAGTGCACTAGAGGTGCCAGGGCCTGTAAATCAAATGCTACTAGTGAGCATGCAGCACTGGTTGTGCCACCCACATGAGTAGCTCTGTAATCATGTTGCAGACCTGCCATTGCAGTGTCTGTGTGTGCAGTTTTAACTTGCCAGGCCTAAACCTTCTCTTTTCTTACATGTCAGACACCCCTAAGATAGGCCCTATGTAGACCCAAGGGCAGGGTGCAGTGTATGGTTAAGGTAGGACATATAGTAATGTGCTTTATATGCCCTGACAGTTAAATATTGCACAATTCGTTTTTCACAGTTGCAAGGCCTGTCCCTCTCATAGGTTAACATGGGGGCTACCTTTAAATCTGATTAAAGTGTAGATTCCCTCCGGGAGCGGATGGACATGTAGAGTTTGGGGTCTCTGAGCTCACAATTTAAAAATACATCTTTTAGTAAAGTTGATTTTAAGATTGTGCGTTTGAAAATGCCACTTTTAGAAAGTGAGCATTTTCTTGCTTATACCATTTCTGTGACTCTGCCTGTTTGTGGATTCCCTGTCTGGGTCAGTTTCACAGTTGGGCTGGTTGCACCTCACACTAGACAGTGATACAAAGGGGGCTCTGCTAGCACGTGGAGTCTCTGGTGAGACTCCTGCTCTGACAAGTGGTGCCCTATCGAGTCCCTGGGCCCCTGAATGGAAAGCTGGTGGAAATCCAAGGAAATCGACTTCGGACGACTTCGGACCGACGCCGCTGCTGAATCTGGTGACGCCACCTGCAACCGACTCCGTGGTCTTCTCTAGAACACAATGACCTTCGCAGGCCCGATGCCGCTGCAGCCCCACTGAAGTCCGAGACTCCGTGGAAGTCGCCGCATCATGTCGTGACCGACGCCGCTCGAAGTTCGCGGATTCAACGTTTCGCACAGACGCCGCGATCTCCGACTTCGCACTCTTCACCAAAGGTACTGTACTTGGGGGTCTATGCGACTCCGTGTCCGGCGCCGCTGGTGTCTGTTTGTTGGGAACGACTCCGTCACGACGCCGTGTTAACACCTCATTTTGTGTTTCTAAGCGCTATTTTTGAGTTTAATCTTAAAAAATTCATAACTTGACTTGTGTATGTCGGATGTTTGTCGTTTTGGTCTTGTTTTGTTTAGATAAATATTTCCTATTCTTCTAAACTGGTGTTGTGTCATTTTGTAGTGTTTTCATTAAGTTACTGTGTGTGTTGGTACAAATACTTTACACCTAACACTCTGAAGTTAAGCCTACTGCTCTGCCAAGCTACCAAGGGGGTAAGCAGGGGTTAGCTGAGGGTGATTCTCTTTTACCCTGACTAGAGTGAGGGTCCTTGCTTGAACAGGGGGTAATCTGACTGTCAACCAAAGACCCCATTTCTAACATTGGTGGCAGCAGTGGGATTTGGACTTGTATTTGTACTTGACGTACAGTAATTTAGTGTACACTCATGTTTTGAGTTCAGACCACTATGTGACCACATACTACTTGTTTGGTGATCTTTCATTTTTCTCTTTGTGACTCCTTTTTGTTCTCCTTCCATGATTTTGCTAATCTCTTGACTGATTCTTTTTACTTCATTGGGAACTTGTTTTCTGCCGTTGGAACTTTACACTTGTTGCCATCATGTCTCAATCTGGAGATGCAACAGCTGGAGCTGTGTTTGAATTAGGGAAACTGAAGAAGTACTCAGTTGCTCAATTGAAACAGTTCTGTGAAGATCTTGCATGTCCATTAAGAGCTCTGCCAGGAAGGGGGAGCTGCAAGAGGCACTATGGGCCTGGGTGACAGTCAAGGAACTGGGGGGGCACACAGAGGATATGGATGGTGAAGTGCAGAGTCTACACAGTGGTGTAGTAGAGGTACCTGTTACACCTGGGTCTCCAGGGGTCTCCAGGAGTGGTAGCAGTAGGTCCTCTAAAGGTCTGACTCCTAATGATGTGAAGGACAGACAGGCAGAATGGGCTCGCCGGTTGGAGTCAGAAAAGTTGAGGATGCAAAGGGAGTTCGATGAGTGGAAAAGGGACTTAGCGATAGAAACTATGATTTTGGCTTATGAGCTAAAACTGGAAGAGCTGGAAGTCAGGAGGGCTGAGTCCAGCTGGAATTGTGGCAGCAACAATTTTATATCCAGTGCTGCTGAAGAAGTGCACATGCCCATGGATGTGGTGCCCAACTTGAAGGAGGGAGTTAACACACGCCAGGAGGTTCAGGGATATGAGGTAGCTCCAGTGATGCACAGGGTCCCTGAGGTGGATTGAGGAACTGGCGTGGGAAGTCATATTCCTACTCGTGGGAGGGACACTCTACTGACTCTAGGTGAGAGTGACAAGGAGAGGGGTTCCCCCGGGTAGAATTCCTGGTTATGGAGTGTGAAGACATCCCAGAAGAGTGTGGGTTGAGTGTCAGGGACAGTCAGGTACTGTCTCACCAGTCTCAGGAGGGTGATGTGGGGTGCTTTTTCAAAGAGTCACTGGATGGTTGGGTGAAGGGTACTTTGGTTAATTCCTGTAAGGGGCTGAGTGATGTAATTGCAGGAGAGCATGTGTCTAGTCCTTATTTTCCAGAGCTATGCCAACACTAGGTAGAGTGTGAGTTCTCTGACCCCAGGAAGCTTACAATGGAGGCAGCCTTTTGGGTGAGTACCAGAGAGTCTGAAGAGGCATTTGGGGGTGCTCCTGAGAGGAGTGGTCTAGGTAGTTACCAACCAGGTGAGGTAGGGAAGGATTGTAGTGTCCCAGGTAGGTCCCAGTGTAGGTGAGGGACCCCATGTCCAGTCCCAGAGGAGAGGAAATGGGGATGGGGGAGGCCCAAGGTGCCCGAGATCCGGTCCCAGGTCCTGGAGGGTTCCATGAGGGAACACCAGGAGGGGAGCCTAGCCTGTACCATAGGGCCATCTGTTGAGGGAGACCCCACAGTGTCAGGAGAACTTGGGGGGGAGGCTGTAGCCAGCGTCCCACCAGTTCTGATGTCTGGCTGTACCACTGCTAATAAGGGGGAGCAGAAGTCCAGACAGAGGGTTGAGAGGGGGTTGAGGACCCCAGCGGAGAACCTGGAGGGTCAGGTGTCAGCTCTGAGAGCAGAGCCCCCCAGGAATGACCTTGGTGAGACCATTTCTGGGTTGGGGGGAAACCAGACTCTGTCAGATGGGCAGAGGTCAGGAGACCTGCACCTGCCAGACTCTTGTGTGGCCCTTGGGGATGGTGTGTCCCTTGAGGGGGGTAAGTGTGCCCCCCTGGAAGTCCTGGTGTGCCATGCAATGGTTCAACCGCAGGGTGGTGACTCTGGGTTGGATGACCAAGGTCAGAGGGTAAACCCTGACCTGGTGGGGGGTAGGTATGCCCCCCAGGAAGTCCTGGGTTGCCAGGCGGTGGTCCAGTCCGTGGGTACAGACCCTGGATTGGAGGCTCAGGAGCAGGGGGTAAACCCTGACCTGATAGGGGGGGGTTTGCCCAATCACCCCCCTGGAGTGGTGTGATTTCCAGGGGTACTCTCCCTGAGGGGGGGGGTGCAGAACCCTGAGAGTAGGGGCAGGGGAGAGAGAGACTCACCCCTGACCCCAGTGGAATCTAAGGGTACAGACCCTAGATTGGAAGGCCAGGTTCAGGGTGTACCTCCTGACCTGGATGGAGGGGCTACTGCAAACAGTGCCCCTACCATGTTTTCTTCACCCCTGGCCCTAATCCAACCTGAAGGTACAGACCACAATTTGGAGGACCATTTGCAGGTTAACATCCCTGCACTGGTGGCAGAATTGTGCAGGACTGCTTCTACGAGCATCCTGACAATTATGTACTCTGGGGGTGCCGCTCATGGAGGGAGAGTACAGAGCCCCAGAGGGGAGGACCAGGGCCAGGTTGTCATCCCTGACCTGGTGGAAGAGAGAGTGGTCAAAGGGTGCCAGGCACCTGGGGCTACCGCCCCCCACTCTCCACAGTCACAGTGGTTGGAGAGGCCTGAGGTCGGGCTCTCATCCCTGACAGTTGTCAGAGGTCCCTGTGGCTTGCTGTCCTGGTGGACAGAGTTGCCCCTGGGGGGGGCGAGAGTCACACCCCGGGGGTGGTGTGGCCAACACCACTGTGTTGGCCCTGGTGGTACTATCTGCCCATTGGAATACATCTGTGAGCAAAGTAACGTTAGGTGCTGCACAGATGGTGTCTGCAGAAGTGGAGAAGGGTTCCCCATGGGTTAGCTTAGTGGGCCCTGAGAGTATGGACAGAGGGATCCAACTGGAGTCAGAAAGGTGTAGAACTGCAACATGCCCCTGCTGTTGTGGGCCTGGGTCCCTGTTCTAGCGCCCCAATCAGGGAAGTACATCAAGGTATTGATTGTTCTCCCCTGGCTTTAGGCTGGTAGGGGGTCGTGTTGGACTGTTTTGCTTATGCAGGGTCACCCCCAATCTTTTTGCCTCCTGCCTCCTATTTTTTCTGACCTGTTGTTGTTGGCTTTTGAACTCTGAGCACTTTACCACTGCTAACCCGTGCTAAAGTGCATATGCTCTCTGTGTAAACTGTATGTCAAGCTTACATATGATAGTTTCACTGTGAAACCTAACCCAAACTTGCAGCAACTGCAGTTGGACTAGAAAGGTCTATTTTTTATTCAACATGGTAATTGTAAAAAGTAACATTCACACTTGGAGCACCTTGGTACCGAATAACACTATGTTTTGTTACCCACCTTAGTGGTACTCATTATATCAACTTCAGAAGCATAAAAATCTGAGTGGAATTGCCAAGATTCGAACCTGTGACCATGAAATCAAAAAGGGACTCGAGAAGAAAATTCTGGCCCTCCAGGCCCGAGCATGTTACTGGCCTGTTCATGAGACATCAGTCCACGACCAAAGTTAAATGTCTATAGATATAAATGAAAACAAAACGCTTGCACACCGTAATCATACCGCAATCCTAAAACAAGTGCATTTAGATTCTGTTATCGATGTTGAACTGCAAGTAAGCGAATCTACAAGTTTTTGTGTTTAATAGGCGAGCCCGTTGTATATAAAGTTCCAGTTTCATGACAAAACTATCATAAATAGATTCTAAAGGGCATTTGCCTGCTGAATATTGCAACAAATAAAAGGAATGTGAGTAATAAAGCACTGAAGGAGAATGTCACCTCCTCTGAACACAGTGGAATCCTCGCCGCTTTGTTTTCAGGATTCGATTAAGTGAGCTGTTTCCCTACATATTTTAATATAATAGAGACACTGCTTGTGATTTGTTGTAGAGGAAACAACAATAATTGTACAGAGAATGGTCATATTTTCTAACCTAATAATTGCAGTACTAAGATGCTGACTTGTGGAGAAGAATTTTAGTCATCAGTTTGGGTATTTATGTTTGTATTACTACATGTTTTATGAAATTGGATTGACGGAACAAAACTCTGAATTACGTTCCCAACTCGCCAGATGGTGATTTGTATATGACTTGTCGATAATTTGCAAAGGATGTGTTGTAGAATTAGAAAGATGAAACCACCTAACATAGTACAATGAATATGAATAAAGCAGCTTGTTTTGTCTATTGACTCACTGTGTAGCCAAAACAGGTGGTAAATTATACATAACAGACCTGATTTGTTGTTTATCGACTGTCATTTTATGTCAAAAATGTTCTGCTCCATCTGATATTTGAGACAGGAACAACCAGTCAAAAGGAATATAAAAAACTAGGCCTGGGCGGAGTTCGAGGAGTTCTGCTACGCGGAACTACGCAAAATGCAGAAAAAACTCTGTGAGTACTGCATGCGGTGGAGTTTGGGTAAGTCACACTGTTTGTGCTGATTTTCAGTGACAGGGATTTCTCCCACGCTGTAAAACCAGCACAAACTGCATCATGCAGAGCACCAGAGGGTGCTAACCTTCCTTTCGAGTAGATTTTCTACTTGAGCAGCAGCTTCCTCAACATGAGCGCCAGCTTTCTCAACGCCAGTGGTAGAGACCTGCTGCGACTGCCCATGTTCAGAAATGTAGCTCTCCAACTTAGCGATTTTTCTTGCTCACCAACATAAGACTGGCGAGCCGCGTGGGAGAGAAGACTGCACTCCGTGTCCGTTCCTGTAGTTTTTTGGTACTCCACACGAATGGCGGAGCGCGGAGTGGGTAAACTCCATGAACTCCGCTGGTGGAGCGGAATTCTTTGCACACCCCTGATAAAAACTGATCCTACTTAATGTCGGACCCAGAAGTTATGTGCTTCATTTATAAATGTAATATTCATCTGCAAACACAGTATTTGGAACTTAAACAATGGCAAATTGTGTTACTGGCCAATAAGCAGGAAATTATTTCAAAAGCACAGCTCTATTTGAACCCTGTTTTATGTTAATTCTTGCAGCATCTCCTTCAATCAAACTCTTGGTTGACGATCCTATTGTTGTGAACCCTGGAGAGACCATAACTTTGGTGTGTGTGACAACAGGAGGAGAACCAAATCCCACGCTCAGCTGGGTCAAATCAACTGGATCTATGCCTGAAAAGACGGTATTAAATGGAGGAACGTTAACCATACCTGCTATAATGGCTGAAGATGCCGGGACATATAGTTGTATAGCCAATAACAACGTTGGCAACCCAGCAAAAAAGTCTACAAACATTATTGTAAGAGGTACGTTTTTATTTAAAAAAAATCAACCGTGAAAGCAATACAGAAAGAACACTCGCAAGGTGAAAATGAAATAAAAACATCTTTTAAATTCAATGTTCCATCCCAAATTCATTTCATATCACAAGAGCTATTTATTTTGCATATGAGATCTGTTATTCAGTGATTGCACTGTTTTAATCATTTTATGCTTATCAATCCCTATTGATCTGTAAAATAATCTCGTATAAATTGATGTGGTCTGAAGTTCTGCTATCATCCTTTCATTCTGGTGATTGATTGGTAGTCATACCTCTACCATACAATTTCCCTTCCTCTTCTCTCAAGATACTTGTAACAACATCTACTGCCACACTATGGATGAGAGGTATAGACCACAATTTTGATGTGAGCGTTCGGCTGAGCTCAGATTTAAATTATTGAAACCTTCCACTGGACAGTATAGTTACAGTTTTATTTGTGGTCTGCATTAACACCCCCCCAACAAATGAACCACTTATGTTAGTGTTCGGTGGTGGGATCCAGAGTTTGTGTTTAGTAATGCCACTCAGTTTTTAAAATTTCAATTAAAATCCCTAAATATATTTAACAGCATTATATTGGCATTTACGTTTTAATTAAAATAGGACCTTTTTATTGGATCATTTGTTATTTTTCGAAATTATTTTTTAGTCCAAATTTTGCACCTTAAGTTCATTTTAGGAACATGGAGGTGGATCTGGCCACCCTGGCTAGTCTTACTGTAGTGGAAATAAAGGCAATGTACATGAAAAGAAAGCTGAAGATGGCCAGAAATTGATTGATGTCAAGTGACATACACACTCTAGCTTACCTAAAAAGGTTGTGCTTAGCTTTGTGTTGAAGGATGAAATTGGCAATTGGTCTGCCTCCTATCAAAAGGCACTGAGAATACACATGGTAGACAAGCAGCACGGGGGGCTTTTTGAGAGAGTTTGTGCCACCTCTAGGGAGAGATGCACTCCTGATTGTAGGAGTAGTGGTAGCTGACTCATACACACATGAAAGGTGCCCTCATGAATAAGTCAGGTCTAATACCAGTGGTACCCTAAAAGAATCAAAGCAAACTTAGGAAGATTTTGTAGACACCTCGTTAAAAGCACTAGAGAGCTGGGTGAAGGTCATTTTAGTGGATACTTAAAATGAGCTGTACAATTTTACTATAGCAGAGCACATCTTGAGAAACTGTTTTTCAGGGGCACGCTGGCATTTAGTAGACTCTAAGATGACTAAACCCAGGAAACATGGAAGGGCAGCTGATTTGTTTGGGTGCATTGGGTGCCCAAAAACGTTACGTTTGAGCAGTCTGCAATGGCAGGCCTGCTGTCAATATTTTACTTGGGTCACTCAAGGTGGCAAAAACAGTGCTTCAGGCCCTGATGACCCCTTTACCACCCATGCCCTGGGTACCACTGGTACCATATACTAGGGAATTATAAGGGGGTTAAAATGTTTGCCAATTGAGGGTACCAATTCACAGATACAAATTTAGGGTTAGAGCATTGGCACTGGGGTCTGGTTAGCAAGCTCCATGCACTTTCAAATTCATAACCAACAATTTCCAGAGCAAAACGTATGGAGATGACCGTCCAAAAAGGCACTTTCATATATCAAGTTTTAGCAGTGATGGTGCGTGGTTGGAGGCGCATCTTTTCCAGGCTGAAATAGGGCTTCATGTATTAAGGTTCTGAAGAGTCCCACCTTGAGCGCTTCCTCATAGACCTTGAACAAATGAGGTGTTACGGTATGTTTGAACGCCCTATATAATTGGGCCAGAAGGCCATCAGAGCGCAATGCCTTCACACCAGTTAGCCCCTCTATAGCTGCAATGATCTCATCTGGTGTAATGTGCTCATGACAGTTTTCTAGCCACATACTTTATCTAAATAGCCCCCAAATCATTCTGTCTGTTCAGTGCAATCAGATGTGTATGAATGCCCATAATAAATTAACAGTTCCTCCACTGTTTCTGCACTGGATGATACAGTTGGAACTAATTCCGTGGTGAGCTGTAGTATCTGGATATGTTGGTAGTCTCTTTTCAAGAGCCCCCAATGTTTTGCCAAGTCTTTCCCCCTCACCATAACATATGTGTTAGACCTAACAGCCTTAGGGTGGTCTCCCCCTAATCTTTTTACATGTTTGCCTCATACTTTTGCTATATCTTTTTGTTGGCCTTAGGACTTTGAGCACTTTCCCGCTGCTGACCTGTGCTAAAGTGCATGTGTTTCCCCCCTAAACATGTTAACATTGGTGTATCCACAATTGGCATATTTAATTTACTTTTAAGTCCCTTGTAAAGTGATGTCCCATATACCCAGGGTCTTTAAATTAAATGCTGCTAGTGGGCCTGCAGCTTTGATTGAGCCACCCAATTAAGCAGTCTTGTAAACATCTCAGACCTGCCACTCCAGAGCCTGTGTCTGCAGTTTCACCGTCACTTTGACTTGGCATTTAAAACCTCTTGCCAAGCCTTATTCTCTCCTTTTATTACATATGACACCGCCAAGGTAAGCCTTAGATAGCCCATAGGGCAGGGTGCTATGTAAGTAAAAGGAAGGACATGTACTTTTAAGTTTAACATGTGCTGGTAATAAAAAACAGCCAAAGTCATTTTTCATTACCTCAAGGCTTATTTCTCTCATAGGCCAGCATTGGGAATTTCTTAGTATACTTTAAAGATGTGATTCCTATTCTGAAAGGAGTAGTTACATAATGTTTCATATTATTGGGATGGTAATGATAAATCCTCTTTATTGGTAAAGTTGGATTTAACATTGCTATTTTGGAAATGCCACTTTTAGAAAGTGGGCATTCCCCTTCTCTTAATGCTCTGTGTGCCTTGTATCCTGCCTCTAATCCATGTCTGGGCTATGTGACATTTGCTCTTTGTGCATTTCCCCCAGACACCAACAAACACAGAAAGGGGGGTGAAACAAAGGACTCTTCTACATCCATCTGCATTCTGATAGACCTTCTTGGGCTGGAAGGGTAGAGGGGAGCTCACACTTATACTTCAATAGGGAAGTGCCTGTCCTCACACAAAGGGCTGATTACCTACTACTGATAGTCTGGAAACAGGGCTGGATGAAAGGGGGACCTGTGCATTTCAGAAAGCTGCTTTGAAGCCACCCCCAATTCAGAAGCACTTTGGGGTATACATACTGGGACTCTGACCCTAGCAGAAAAGCTCACTAGTGGACTGAAGAACTCTGCTAGAGGAAAGACTACTGTGCTGTAAGGATTGCCACTCTGTCTGCACTGATTGTTCCAAGGAACTGCTTTTCTGCATTGCTGAGCTGAGCTGTCCTGCTGCCTGCTGATATTTGCCCTGCTGAGGACAAGGACTGCTGACCTAGAGTGACTCCAAGGGCTTGCCCCCTGTTCTTCCGCATTCTCATGGATATGAAAGACAGCTTGTAACTCTCCTGGTGCTGCTGGACTCTGCCATCTGTGAGCCCTACCCTTTGATGCCAAAGTGGAGTCCGACTGCGAGGATCAGAAACAACACTTTGTGTCTTTGATGTTGCTACTTTGCTCTATCAAAGGTGCTGTTTCAGTGGACCCTGCATGTGTTATGTTACGGGCCTGCCCTTTATTGCGGTTGTCCTGAACTGTAGATTTGCACTGGTCCCTCGCAACCTCAAATAACCTTTTGACTGCTAGTGACTTCTAAGCACTATTTCACATTTAAATATAAAAAAATCATATCTCGACTTCTACTGATTGGACTTTTCTCGTTGTGGTCTTGTTTTGCTCAGATAAATGTTCTCCATCTTTGTAAAGTGGTGTGAATGTCCTTTGAGGTGCTTTCACTGTGTTACTGTGTGTGTGTTTTGCACAAATACTTTACTCTTAGATTAAGCCTGCCTGCTCTGTGCTAAGCTACCAGAGGGTCAACACTGGTTAATTTATAGTGTTTGTCTGACTTACCTTGACTTAGATTGTGGTTCCTACTTGGACAGGGTGCATACCTCCGCCAACTAGAGACCCCAGTTTCTAACAATATGTCTTAAGCATATTTACCCATAATTGCTACCTCCCTTGTTTAGACTCTATACCCAGTTCCCAGGAATACAAGGCTGCATGTTACACATGTAGGTACCTCCCTGTCCATCATGCCTCAGTACCTCTGTAACAAGGAGTGTCTTTCTTTCAGGAACTATTCCTGGGACATCATTGTTACCTGAGTTTCTAATATTTTAAGTTCTCCTTCCAGGCTTGCAAACTTTCTATGTGAGAATGCCGGAGTGTTTAGCAATCATTATGTCCTTGATGTAAACCATGAATGCATCCCATGTGATTGCAATAGTGTCCACTGAGCCCTCATTGAACTCAAAATATTCCACTATAGCCTTCCAAACTTCCCTCTTAACCCTTTGGTGGAACCTCTAGTGTGAGATCTGTGATCTGCGCTGTGGAAAGCAGCCAGATAGGAATATGGGGGTGGAACAGAATGCACCCGGGCTGATATAGGTCTTCCACCCATGAATATATCTCTTGTGTCACATGCCAGTTACCTATACAAGACAATGATTTGTAAGAGTAGAATGAGTACTCTGTACCCATGGGTTTGCACCATCTCCACATGTCCACCAGACCAAACATATCTATTACTTCTTCTAAAACCATTGTGGACTATGATTTATATGCCTCAGCACTACTAGACCAGTCGAGAGTAGGATCTAACACTAAATTGAAATGCACTTCAGAGTTTCTTAAAAGTGTGTATATTATGGAATGAGTTAGGATCATCAATATTTGGCACATACACATAAACAAGCACTGTTTTCTTATTGTGGAGTATTACTCCACAATCTCGATATATGCATTGGTCAAACAGATGAAAGTTAACATAAATGTTAATCAAAATGCATACCACTCTAGAAAGGGGGCTCTGTTAGGAGAACTATTTGTTCAAACCCCATTACCTTGCTAGTGTGGTAGAGTTAATTCGGGAGAGATGAGCTTCTTGTAATAGTGCTAGGTGAACTCTGTGTCTATGGAGATAAGCCATGACCCTCCATATTTTCTGGGAGCTGTTTAATTCCCAGACCTTCTTGGTCAGTAATTTCAGTTGGTTAGTACCCAGCGATGGCATTGAGTTGGATAACCCCATATTGTCTCACTCTGTTACATTTATGTGTTTACACTCTACCCTGTGGGTTTGTTCTCTGCACTTCAAAAGAGAATATGTAACAACAACATATCCTTTCCCTGCCACCTCACATCAAATTTCTACACTTCCTGTGTCAAGGATTTCACTGTACTTGAACCCGATAAGTACTAAAGAACATGTTGTTGATTCAGCCCAAGTAAATGGAGTAGCAGCAGCCAAACCACATATGTGCCAGTAAATCTCGTCTTTGGGTGTGGAAGAGGTAGCATTGATTGTGCATCTGATTCTCAAAATAAACAGTTCTTGATAAAATATGTACATGGGGCCAGATATACGACCCTCAGTGTTTGTGACTTGCAATTTGCGATTTTTAGCGACTTGCAAATTGCGAGTTGCAAACACTGATGTACAACAGCGTGTGAGACACTGTTTGTGATTCCCAAATGGGTTGAATGGGACCTGCCTCATTAATAATCATGAGACAGGTTGCAATTTGCGACCCATTGGGAATTTCTGGCACTCACAAGGATGGTGGCCTACTGGGGTCAGCAGACCACTGTGTCTGTGACTGCATTTTAGATAAAGCAGCTGTTTTAAAATGCATTTAAAAAATAAAAATGAAGTTTTCTTGTAATTTTTTAGAGCAGGCAGTGGTCCATAGGACCACTGCCTGCTCTGAATTTTTTTGGCGGTTCCCATTCACAAAGGGGAAGGGGTTGAGTTGGTGAAGTATGAATGTTTTGCAACCACATTTCTGTCGCAAAACATTCATAAATGCCAGTGCGATTTGGTATTAGGAAGGGACGCCCTAAACACACCCCTCGCTAATACTAAATCGCTAAAGTAAAATGCAATTCAGGAACAAGTTACCGAGTAGCATTTTACCTTTTTTTACAAGGCAAAATGCATTTTACCAGTTGTTTGCGACCAATAACATGCGTTACACATCTGGCCCATAGTTCCATGGAGTGTCACCGGCTGTATTCGCTCCACTGCTTTTGGCATTAAGCTCTTATTGATCAGTTGTTACCTCAGGTGCTTCTGAATCAAATCTAGATGTCATAAATGCCTGTTAATTTCCTGTTATGTGAACTACCCTATATCACTTTTCCCTTGTGTTTGGGATTGGTCAATGTAAATTTGGTCATCTTGATGGTGTGCTTTGTTTGTGCTAAAATATCTCTCACAAGTCTTGGAGGCCTTGAATGCAGATGTGAAGAGATGGGGATTGTTATTCAGCAAGACACACAATTTTGCAGGATACAGCATTGCATATTTTATATCATTGGCAAGGAGCTTGCATTTCAGGGCCAGAAACTTGTGTCTGGCTTCCTGCACTATAAGTATGAAGTACTAGTAAATTGAAATATATGAACCTTGGTGCTGCAATGGGCCTTGAATGCAGACCACTCTAAGGATCCTTCTCTGGTCATAAAAGTTCAGTATTTAAGCGTCTTAGGCCCGTATTTATACTTTTTGACGCTAAACTGCGCTAACGCAGTTTAGCGTCAAAATTTTTTGCGCCGGCTAACGCCATTCTGAAGCGCCATGCGGGCGCCGTATTTATTGAATGGCGTTAGCCGGCGCCAGCAGACCGGCGCTGCCTGGTGTGCGTGGAAAAAAACCACGTACACCAGGCAGCGCCGGCGTAGGGAAAAATGGCGTTAGGGCGTCTTAAAAATGGTGCAAGTCAGGTTGACGCTAAAAAATCGCCTCCACCCGATTTGCGCCATTTTTAACGACGCCCAGACGCCATTTACATAACTCCTGTCTTAGTAAAGACAGGAGTCATGCCCCCTTGCCCAATGGCCATGCCCAGGGGACTTATGTCCCCTGGGCATGGTCATTGGGCATTGTGGCATGTAGGGGGGCACAAATCAGGCCCCCCTATGCCAAAAAATATATATAAAAAAAAAACAAATTTATACTTACCTGAACTTACCTGAATGTCCCTGGGATGGGTCCCTCCATCCTTGGGTGTCCTCCTGGGGTGGGCAAGGGTGGCAGGGGGGGTCCCTGGGGGCATGGGAGGGCAGCTGTGGGCTCATTTTGAGCCCACAGGTCCCTTAACGCCTGCCCTGACCCAGGCGTTAAAAAGAGGCGCAAATGCAGGGTTTTTTGACCCGACCACTCCCGGGCGTGATTTTTGCCCGGGAGTATAAATACGACGCATTTGCGTCGCAGTCATTTTTTTGGACGGGAACGCCTACCTTGCATCTCATTAACGCAAGGAAGGCGTTCACGCAAAAAAATGACGCTCTTTACTCATACTTTGGCGCTAGACGCGTTAGTTTTGCGCCGAATTTGCGTAGAAAAAAACGACGCAAATTTGGCGCAAACGGAGTATAAATATGCCCCTTAGTGTAGGTCGAGGTAGCGTACATTCCACAACGACATTTTTCTAGAACAAATTCTTGCGAAACAGTGATGTTAAAAGTGTCTCTACAAATACGTATGGCTTTTAAACACTGGTTTGCTCTGCAAGCCCTATTATGCGGACACTGTTGAGGCGGTAGTGGGCCAAGTGTGTCACCCTAAAGAGGGGAGTGTGTGTCCTCCCTAAATGTCCTGGAGTGCCAGTTAAGTGGTCATTGTCGGGAACAGAAATTGAGATGGCAGAAGTGAGAGAGAAATGAAGGTGTCTGTAATCTGAGGGCAGTGCTGGCCCTCACTTGGGGACATAAGCTTTTCCTAAGATGCAGGATGAACCACATCACCTTGTTGGTCATGATGTGCCCTTCATACCTGCTATGAAGACCCTGTAGGTAGATCAGGGCTAGCTCTATCGCAGGTGAGGTCTGCTGATGATAAGAATTCCCCATGGACTAGGTTAGTGGCTTGGCTGAGCTTGACAGAATGGCATTACTTTGGAAGACAGAACTTGGGAGTAGGCCCAAAACTGTTGAGATGGCCCAACTCCCCACTGGTAGGGATTCAGGCAATAGGATGTGAGGCTGGAACTGATCCCACCAATGCAGGACGTTTTCCAAATCCTTTCTATTTCAAATAATAAGAACTAGAAAGGGAATGGCTTTTGCTATTTGCTCTTTAAGTTAGGGAGGGGATGTGTGAGAAAAATGTCCTGTTAAGTGGTCATCCCATTTTTTGCTGAATTCTGTTTGTTGGAAAATGGGTTATTGGTAAGGGAAGGTAGGTACCTACACTTAGCAATAGGCCACTAACCTCCACTTAGGTCCAGTTAGGTCTCAATAAATTAAATCCAGCTCAACTCTTGGTAGCTATCGCAACGAGCTTCGAGGCTTAACTTAGGAGACAGAGGCCCTCATTCTAAGTCTGGCGGGCGGCGGAGGCCGCCCGCCAGACTTCCCCCTCCAAAATACCGCTCCGCGGTCCAGAGACCGCGGAGGGTATTCCAAGTTTTCCCCTGGGCTGGCGGGCGACCGCCAAAAGGCCGCCCGCCAGCCCAGGGGAAAACAACCTTCCCACAATGAAGCCGGCTCGTAATCGAGCCGGCGGAGTGGGAAGGTGCGACGGGTGCTACTGCAGACAGTGAAATACTAGCGGGGCACTCTTACGCCTCATTGGCATGGGCACTGCAGGGGCCCCCAGGGGCCCGCGACACCCCCTACCGCCATCCTGTTCCTGGCGGGCGAACCGCCAGGAACAGGATGGCGGTAGGGGGTGTCAGAATCCCCAAGGCGGCGCAGCATGCTGCGCCGCCTTGGAGGATTCATTTGGGCAGCGGGAAACTGGCGGGAGACCGCCAGTTGTCCCGGTCCGACCGCGGCGTTACCGCCGCGGTCGGAATGCGCAAGGGAGCACCGCCGGCCTGTCAGCGGTGCTCCCGCCCCCGTTGGCCCTGGCGGTTCTGTACCGCCAGGGTCATAATGAGGTCCAGAGTGTAATGCATTCAAATATCACAAAACAGTAATTAAATAAAACACAGGAAACAGTTTAAAAATCCAAAGCCAATTTATAAAAATAGATTATATTTTTATCTTTAAAATGACACAGAAACAAATAAAATCAGAAAAGGGGAACTGGAGATATGGATTTTGTAAGAATTATTGTTTTTTAGCACCTAGAAACAAAAAGCACCAATTGGGTCATCTGGTTGAACCTCGACCGGAGCAAAGTCAAGTTTAAGGCCGACCGCGATGGAGCCCTGCTCGGCTACAGCTCGCGGGAGGCCTCGGTCAAAAGTTTACCGTCAGACTTAGGCCCTCATTCTGACCTTGGCGGTCTTTTCGCAAGACCGCCGAGTTACCGCCGCGGTGAAGACCGCCGACCGCGGCGGTATGCCGCTGTGCGCATTCTGACCGCTGGGAGCGTTCCGCCGGAAAACCGCCAGCAGCCACACTGGCGGTCGGCGGGAAAGTGGAGACTGGTCAACCTCCACCGCCACGCCAGCAGAACACCGCCCACAGAATTACGACCCACATTTCTGTGTGGCGGTCTTCTGTTGGCGGTCTTCTGTTGGCGGTCACCTCCCCATGGCTCCCGTCGCCTCCCGGAGGACCAACGCACAAGGTAAGTTGACCGTCCGTGAGGGGAGGGGGTGGGGGGGCGTTGTGTGATGTGGGCGTGCATGGGGGTGTGCGTGTGAGTGTGTAGAGGGGGTGTGTGAGTGCGTGTATGCGGGCGGGGGGTGCTGCTGTGTCTATGGGTAATGTGTGCTGTTCGGCAGGTGCGCATGTCTGCATGTATGTGTGCGGGTATGTGTCCCCGTTGTGTATGTGTGTGTAGGGGGTGTGTATATGTGCATGTTGGGGGTGTGTGCATGTCGGGGTGCATGTATGTGCATGTCGGGGTGGGGGTGGGGAGGGGGTTCGTACCACCTCTGGGGGGTGGCAGGGGGGTGGAGGGTGTGGGGGGAGGACTCGGGTGGGTAGTGGGGGGTGGGGGAGACCCCTATCAGTGCCAGGGAAGGAATTCCCTGGCCCCGATAGTGCTTACCGCCATGGTTCGCACGGCGGTTCCCGCCCGCAAGAAACCGCGGCGGTAGGCAGGGTCATAATACCCTTGGCGGTCTTGGGACGACCGCCGGGCCGGAGTGCGCAAACTCCAGCCCCGCGGTCATGACCGCCGTGGCGGTCGGAGTGGAGAAGTGGCGGTCGGTCGCGGCGGGGACCGCCGCGGTCAGAATGCCATTTTTAATACCGCCGGTCTGTTCGCGGTCCGACCGCCGTCTCTCCGCCGACCGCCAGGGTCAGAATGAGGGCCTTAGTCTCTTTTCTGAAGATTTTCTTCAGCGGGACGAACCTGCCAATCCAATCCGACCTCCTGGAACTCTTCTCCGGATACGCGTCACGGGAATCCTCGGTGGAGATTTTTACCTTCGGAATTAGTCATTTTTTCGAGGTGAAAATCCTTTGACCGGAGTAAACCTGGATCTTGATCCGACGTCCTTGGAGTCCTCCTCGGATACGCTGGCTGGGAGGTCCCGGTCAACTTTTTACCTTCGGACTTAGGCCCTCATTCTGACCCTGGCGGTCGGTGATAAAGCGGCGGCCAACCCGCCAACAGGCCGGCGGTCCAAAATATGCAATTCTGACCCTGGCGGGAACCGCCAACACAGCCCGCCGCATTAACACTCCGCCCGCCACGGCGGAACAAACAAACAGCGCGGCGGTCCCCGCCAACAGCCAGGCGGCAGACAATGTACCGCCCACCCTATCACGACCCACCAATCCGCCACCTTTTCCGGGGCGGGAGCACCGCCGATAAAAACACGGCGGAAACAGACTACGAACGGGAAAACGCTCACCTCCACATACTCCACTTGAGATTCCGGCAGTATGGATCCCGAGTTACAGGTCATCCCCGCACTCCTATACCTGCTCCTGTACCAGGAGCACGCCCGGCAGCGCGGAAGACATCGGTGAGTACTGCACCTACGACACAGGGGAGGGAAAAGATTACCGGCACACACCCACCCACCCACACCCACTACAACACACACATCAATGCATTCCCACAGATCACTGTCACAACCCACAAACCCCCCCCTCCGAAATAATGCAAAGACCAAAAGAAGAGATCTTAAACGGGCAGATATATTGATAAATGGACAGCAGTAATCCAAATAAATAAATAAACTATGTACAAAATATATACATCTACTATATGTAGTCCAACCACTGTCCGTGGACCACAGGGGTCCTGAGCAAAGGGGCAAGGCCCAGTCCCACGACAAGAACTCCACGGAGAGAACACTGCAGGGGCATCAGAAAGAAAAAAGGACAGGCACCTCAGGGGGAAGGGAAGGGGGGGCACCTCAGCCACTTGAGTACACGACGCCAGATCCACGAGGGGACTCCATGACCACTGGCCCATCCTGGGGAGAGCAAAGCCACAGCCCATACAGTCCATACAGTGGGTGGCCTGCCCACTGGGCCATCCTGGGGAGAGCAAAGCCACAGTCCATACAGTCCATACAGTGGGTGGCCTGCCCACTGGGCCATCCTGGGGAGAGCAAAGCCACAGTCCATACAGTCCATACAGTGGGTGGCCTGCCCACTGGGCCATCCTGGGGAGAGCAAAGCCACAGTCCATACAGTCCATACAGTGGGTGGCCTGCCCACTGGGCCATCCTGGGGAGAGCAAAGCCACAGTCCATACAGTCCATACAGTGGGTGGCCTGCCCACTGGGCCATCCTGGGGAGAGCAAAGCCACAGTCCATACAGTCCATACAGTGGGTGGCCTGCCCACTGGGCCATCCTGGGGAGAGCAAAGCCACAGTCCATACAGTCCATACAGTGGGTGGCCTGCCCACTGGGCCATCCTGGGGAGAGCAAAGCCACAGTCCATACAGTCCATACAGTGGGTGGCCTGCCCACTGGGCCATCCTGGGGAGTGCAAAGCCACAGTCCATACAGTCCATACAGTGGTTGGCCTGCCCACTGGGCCATCCTGGGGAGTGCAAAGCCACAGTCCAAACAGTCCATAACAGACTCCACTGCCACTGGAGGAGGCATGTTGGCCAGAGGACATCCTGCAGCCCTGCCCGAGACAGATCCTGCCCTGCCACGTCTGCCAAAGGGCCATCGGTTCTTGCCTGGAAGGGCCCAGTTCAGCGGTTCTTGAGACGGCGGTCCCCAGCGGAGCGGTGCTGGAGACGGCGGGGCCCAGTTCTGCGGTTCTTGCCCGGAAGGCCCCAGTTCAGCGGTTCTTGCCTTGAAGGGCCCAGTTCAGCGGTTCTTGCCTTGAAGGGCCCAGTTCAGCGGTTCTTGCCTTGAAGGGCCCAGTTCAGCAGTTCTTGAGACGGCGGTCCCCAGCGGAGCGGTGCTGGAGACGGCGGGGCCCAGTTCAGCGGTTCTTGCCCTGAAGGGCCCAGTTCAGCGGTTCTTGCCTTGAAGGGCCCAATTCAGCGGTTCTTGAGACGACGGTCCCCAGCGGAGCGGTGCTGGAGACGGCGGGGCCCAGTTCAGCGGTTCTTGCCTTGAAGGGCCCAGTTCAGCGGTTCTTGCCTTGAAGGGCCCAGTTCAGCGGTTCCTGAGACGGCGGTCCCCAGCGGAGCGGTGCTGGAGACGGCGGGGCCCAGTTCAGCGGTTCTTGAGACGGCGGTCCCCAGCGGAGCGGTGCTGGAGACGGCGGCCATTCTATGGCCAACTGCTCATTGCCTGGTGGTGCCCTCCTGGGCAGCGGGGATGGTGCTCCTTCAATGCCCACCTGGGCTGTGGGTGGTGGGGCCCTCCTGGCCAGCTGGGCTGGGTCCTCCCTGGGCAGCGGCTATGGGGGTGGTGGGCTCTCCCGGGGCAGCTGTGCCGGTTCCTCCCTGGGCAGCGGCTATGGGGGTTGCGGGCTCCTCCTGGGCAGCTGTGACGGGTCCTCCATGGGCAACAGGCCTGCTGCCTGACTTCTCCGCCTTGCTGCCCCTGCCCTCCTTAGTCGGGAGTCTGTGGCCCTTTCCTCCCTTTGGAGCTGTGGCTGGTGACGGTGGCTGGCTAGTGTCCTGGGGGGATATAGAACCCGGGCTCCTGCGGCGCCCCTTCCGCCTTCTGCTCCTCTTCCCAGGGGGTGGGCTGGCTGTCCCCTTGCTGCTGGGCGAAGATCCAGACCTGCGGGCTGGTGGGCTCCAATACCCCTGCACCCTTGTCAAGGGGGCTGCAGGGCTGGTGGTGGCTGAGGTGCTCTTCTTACCCCGACGAGAAGGAGGGGGGGGGCTCAGGGTCAGGAAAGAAGGTAGCAGTAGAGAGATAGATTTTCTTGGGACAATGGAGAGTGGTAGGTGCAGTGGGTATGGGAGTGGAGGGAGAGGATGTGGTTGTAGGCGAAACAAGTTTGCTGTCTTTGGGTGCAGGTGCAGGAGCGGGAGGCTGTCGTGAGGTGGATGGCTGTTGGGTGGGTGGGTGGCTGCGTTTGTGTGGTGTGGAAGAGGGGGTGACAGACACAGTGGGAGAGGACACAGGGGACGTGTAAATGGCAGTGGGGGTGGTGACTGCACGTGTGCGGACTGTACTGGAGGGTGTGCTGGTGATGGAAACACTGGCTGATGGTGAGGTGAATGAAGGTGTGAGTGTAGACGTCACAGGGAGGGAGGAGGGAGACGAGGAGGTGGGGGTCACAGAGGTAGTAGTGACTGTTGGCATGTCTGCATCGGAATGTTGCTTGTGTGAATGTCTGCGTGATCTGTGGTGCTTATGTTTGGATGAGCTGCTCTTGGGTGTTGAGGTGTGTGCAGGCTGGTCTGATGGTGTGGGTGGGACAGGCAGAGGAACAGGAGACTGGGAGGAGGGAGTTAGTAGAGGGAGGCAGGAGACAGGGACAATGGCTGCCGTCAGTGCTGAGGCCAGAGCCTGGAACGATCGCTGATGGGCAGCCTGACCCGAATGAATGCCCTCCAGGTACGCATTGCTGCGATGAAACTCCCTCTCCACCCCCTGGATGGCATTCAAAAGGGTAGTCTGCCCAACAATGAGCGTTCGGAGGAGGTCAATGACCTCCTCACTGAGGGCAGCGGGGGTAACTGGGGCAGGGCCTGAGGTGCCTGGGGCGAAGGAGATGCCCGGCTTCCTGGCAGAGCGGGCACGGGGCGAACGCTGAGGGGCTGCTGGGAGGGCGGAGATGGTGCGCTGGGTGGCGGTTGTACCTGTAATGGCGGGGGGCACGGATGTTGCCCCCCCGCAAGGGAGCTCCCTTCCGAGGACGTGTCCGTGTCGCTGCAGGGTCCAGTTGTCCCCGTTGTGGAGCTCCCCTCGCCCTCCGTCTCACTGGTCCAGTCAGACTCTGTGGCATGGCCCTCCTGGGCCATGTGAGATGCAGCTCCCTCCTGCCCCGATGCCACTTCTCCTCCGCCTGATGATGCTGATGCACACAAGCACAGAAAGACAAACAAAAAGGGGGGGGGAGAGAGAAATAAAGAGATTTTGAGTACATGGATCACCGGTACAGTTAGCGGACATGACAGACACAGATGCCCCCTGCACTAAGTTGCGCACTTGGGGTCCGCTACGCATTCCGTGGAACATGCCCTACACGCCTAGAGTTGACAACTGCACCCATGGATGACACGGCCCAGGGATGGCTGTACTGGCACACTACTGAGGGTGGTGGCTGGGGACACAGGGGCTTACGGGGGTGCCCAGCCTACAGATATCGCCCTGGCCTAGGGGGACCCACAGCCCTCCTCCCCCACCCAGACACCTCCACTGCGCGACAACAGAGTAGATTATGCTTGTACTCACCCCCTTGTGTCTGCTGTGCTGCCCTCACGCGCCCATCCAAATCAGGGTAGGCCACCGCCAGGATCCGGAACATCAGGGGGGTCAGTTGACGGCAGGCACCCCTCCTACGTTGGGA
The DNA here is from genome assembly GCF_031143425.1 of Pleurodeles waltl. Taxonomy (NCBI): domain Eukaryota; kingdom Metazoa; phylum Chordata; class Amphibia; order Caudata; family Salamandridae; genus Pleurodeles; species Pleurodeles waltl. The sequence goes on from NC_090448.1 coordinate 1,069,785,461, forward strand.
GGCCATCCCCAGCAGAGACTCGGCGGTCTTCTTGGTCCCGCGGCGGATGTCCTCCCACCTCTTGCGGCAGTGGGTGCCCCGTCGATGGTGGACCCCCAGGGTCCGGACTTCCTTGGCGATGGCACGCCAAATCCCGATCTTCTCATGGGCGCGGACCGATGTGACACGTACAGGGAGGGAGAAATACCATGTTCAAGTTTGTCTGCATTTTCGTTGCCAGTGGCCCAACGCCCCCCATCCCCGCCAGGCCCCCCGCCATGCCCCCCGCCAGGCCCAACATGCCCCCCATCCCCGCCAGGCCCCCCGCCAGGCCCAACATGCCCCCCATCCCCGCCAGGCCCCCCGCCAGGCCCCCCGCCAGGCCCAACATGCCCCCCATCCCCGCCAGGCCCCCCGCAATGCCCCCGCCAGGCCCAACATGCCCCCCATCCCCACCAGGCCCCCCGCCATGCCCCCCGCCAGGCCCAACATGCCCCCCATCCCCGCCAGGCCCCCCGCCAGGCCCCCCGCCAGGCCCAACATGCCCCCCATCCCCGCCAGGCCCCCCGCCATGCCCCCCGCCAGGCCCAACAGGCCCCCCATCCCCGCCAGGTCCCCCGCCATGCCCCCGCCAGGCCCAACATGCCCCCCATCCCCGCCAGGCCCCCCGCCATGCCCCCCACCAGGCCCAACATGCCCCCCATCCCCGCCAGGCCCCCCGCCAGGCCCCCAAGCCAGCCAGCGGCCCCAAATCCATATTGAATTAAACTCACTTGTTGGTCTGGAGGACCGTAGAGTAGCGCATACTGGGGGAGGACCCCATCCACAAGTTTCTCCAACTCTTCTCCAGTGAAGGCAGGGGCCCTTTCCCCAGGCGCAGCAGCCATTGTCCCTTCCAGACCGAGGTCACAGCAACACTTGCAGTATAGGTCCTCTCCTGTGAAAGTTCAAGTCGCAAGTGAATAAGTAGATAGAAAATGGCGGTCACGTCCGCGGCGGTGCGTACCGTGGCGGTGCGTACCGCCACCGCCGGCGCACTTCGCCATTGGCTCCTGAAACCCATAGGCTTCAATGTTAACCAATGTGGCTTTGCGCCGCGGTCTTCGACCGCCTACCGCCACGGTGTGCCACGCCAGCGCATTGACCTCACATCCCATTGTCACACTTCACAGGTCAGGCAGCCGCCATTTCAAGGGTCCACATGGCTCAATTTCAACTGCGTCACTCAGGCCTAGGCCTTGCATAGCCACTCAGACACGCCATTCACTGCATAGAGAATCGTTTACTGTGCAAGCTGTGAGTACGTACCTGTGGGTTGCTTGACTGTGTGCTCCATGTTGTCCTTCCTCGGCACCGTCCGCTGGGTTTGGCGAGGAGACGGATAAATCCTCTCGTGTACAGGCCGCTGGTGGACCTGTCGACAATGGAAGCACGCCACATTATCCTGACCTACCGGCTTGACCGTGCCACTATACATGAACTGTGTGCCCAGCTGGAGCCCGACCTGATGTCCCCCATCCGCCAACCCACAGGGATTCCCCCTCTGGTGCAGGTCCTGTCAGTACTCCACTTCTTGGCAAGTGGGTCATTTCAGACAACAGTGGGAATTGCTTCTGGGATGTCTCAGCCCATGTTTTCGAAGGTGTTATCCAGAGTGTTGTCGGCCCTGATGAAATACATGAGGAGCTACATCCTTTTCCCTGAGGTGGGCGAATTGGCTGCAGTGAAGGGTGATTTCTATGCCCTTGGACATATTCCCAACGTCATTGGTGCCATTGATGGGACCCATGTGGCTTTGGTTCCCCCAAGAGACAGGGAGCAGGTGTACAGGAACAGAAAAAGTTACCATTCCATGAACATCCAGGTGGTGTGTTTGGCTGACCAGTACATCTCGCATGTAAATGCCAAATTCCCTAGGTCAGTGCATGACGCCTACATCCTAAGGAATAGCAGCATCCCTTACGTGATGGAACAGCTAGAGAGACACCGTGTATGGCTATTGGGGGACTCTGGGTACCCCAACCTGTCGTGGCTACTGACCCCAGTAAGGAATCCCCGGACCAGGGCAGAGGAACGGTACAATGAGGCCCATGGGCGTACTAGGAGGGTGATCGAACGCACCTTCGGCCTCCTAAAGGCCAGGTTTCGGTGCCTGCATATGACAGGTGGATCCCTAATGTACTCACCTAAGAAGGTGTGTCACATCATCGTGGCCTGCTGCATGCTTCACAACCTGGCTTTGCGCCGCCAGGTGCCTTTCCTGCAGGATGATGGTCCAGATGGTGGTGTTGTGGCAGCTGTGGAACCTGTGGAGAGTGAAGAGGAGGAAGACGACGGGGATGAAACAGACAACAGGGACAGAATCATTGCACAGTACTTCCAATAGGACACAGGTAACAATTCAAACATAATTATGTTAATGTAAACTACTCTCCTGCATCTCTGCTGCCTGTCTATTTGCCCCAGTGTATGATGACTGAGTTGTGGCTTTTCCCTCCCTATTTCAGATCTGGGGTTCCCACTACGAGTCCTGTGCTTCGTTTCCCCATGGACTACAGCTTTGTGGCAGCTGTTTGTTGACTTCACTATGTACAAGGACATATTTGCACTGTCATGTCAATTACAATATTTTGAATTCACAGCCAGACTCCAGATAGTTTTGTGCAAAATAGGTGTTTATTTCAGTGCTCAAAATGGGATGGGTGGTTTCAAGTGGGTGGGGGCTATGGTGAAGGAATGTCCATGGCAGAGTCCAGAGTAACGGTCACACAGGTGCATTGTCCATAGGCCTGTGGAGAGATGGAGCATGGGCAGTTCAAGGATGGACAGGGTGACAATGTGGGACAGTGGGATGACATCAGGTGGTATCCTTTGCTGGCGGAGGTCTTGACATCCTACTCTGTCTTCTTGCGAGATCTCAGGGCCCTCTTGCGGGGTGGTTCTTCTCCTGCAGGAGGTGGGGGTCTGGTGGGCTGCTGTTGTGCGGGGGCCTCCTGTCCACTAGCGCCGGCGGAGGTGGTTGGCTGTTCTTGGTCCAGGCTAGTGGCAGGGGCCCTTTGTTGTTGTTGAGTGTCCGTCCTGGTGTTGATGAGTTCCTGCAGCAGCCCTACCATGGTAACCAGGGTGGAGGTGAGGGCTCTGATGTCCTCCCTGTACCCCCGATAGTGTTCCTCCTGCAGTACCTGGATCTCCTGGAACCGGGCCAGTACCGTCGCCATCGTCTCCTGGGAGCGGTTGTATGCTCCCATGATGGTGGTGAGGGCCTCGTGGAGAGTGGGTTCCCTGGGCCCGTCCCCCCCCTGTCGCACAGCTGCCCTCCGAGTTGCCCTGTTTCCCTGGGCCTCTGCCCCCTGGCCGGTGTGCCCACTACCACTGCCCCCAGGTCCCTGTTGTTGTTGGGGTGGTGGGTTATCCTGGGTGCCCTGTAGTGGTAGACACACCGCAGATTGACGCGCCCTGGAGACAGAGGCATGGGCCCGCTGGGTGGGAGCTGTGCTGGTGTTCCCAGAGGGGTTTGGGTCTGTAGTGGCCTGTGCCTGTGTGAGGGGAACCGACTGTCCAGAGGTCCCCGATGGTCCGGGCTGGTCATCAGTGTCCAGGTCGACAGAGCTGCTGTCATCGCTGACGGCCTCTTGGGTGGGGGGTGTGGAGAATTCTGGGCCCTCCGTGGCGGTGTGTTGGCGGTCGGGTCCTGCAGGGGTATAGAGGTATGGTTATAGTTTCAATGTGTGCCATATGGGTGTATCTGTGGGTTCCCGTGTCCCCAAGTGCTGGCATTCGTGTGTGGGGGCTTTGGTGAGGGTGGCTTGTGGGGGGGATGTGTATATGCATTGGGCATGCTTTGGTGATGGGTGTCCATGCTTAGTGGACGCATGCAGGCCTAGGTTTTGGGATGTGTGGGTTGTGATGGTGAGACATTGGCAGGGAATAGGTGTGCTGGGGGTGGGGGTGAGGATGGTGGTGGGGGTGAGGATGGTGGTGGGGGTGAGGATGGTGGTGGGGGTGAGGGTGGGGTGAGGATGGGGGTGGGGGTGAGGGTGGGGTTCGAGGATGGGGGTGAGGGTTGGGGTATGATTTGGCATGCAGGTGGGGGGGAAGCAGTATTGAAGCTTCAACTTACCAGAATCCATTCCTCCGCCGACTCCTGCGAGGCCGTCAGGATGCAGGATGTTCAAGACTTCCTCCTCCCATGTTGTAAATTGTGGGGGTTGAGGTGGGGGTCCTCCGCCAGTCTTCTGCACGGCGATGTTGTGCCTGGATAACATGGAACGCACCTTCCCCCGTAGGTCGTTCCATCGCTTCCTGATGTCTTCCCGATTTCTGTGGTGCTGTCCCACAGCGTTGACCCTGTCGACAATCTTCTGCCATAGCTCCGTCCTCCGGGCAATGCTGGTGTATTGGATCTGTGTGCCGAAGAGCTGGGGCTCTACCCGAACAATTTCCTCCACCATGACCCTGAGTTCTTCGTCTGAGAAGCGGGGGTGTCTTTGGGGTGCCATGGAATGGTGTGTATGATGTGTGGGGTGGAGTATGTGTAGTTAAGTGTGTTGAGTGTGGTGGTGTGTGTTGTTTTGTGTGTGGATATTGTGTGGGTGATGGTGTAGTGTGCCTCTGTGTGATGGTGTTCTGTGATCGCTGCTGTGTCTCTCAGTGCTTCTTTTTGGATTTTGGTCGAAGGGGTTTGTGGGTGATGTTGGTGTGTGTTTTATGTTGTATTGTGTGTGTGGGAGTGGTGTGTGTATGTGTATCAGGTGTGTGGAATTCAAATCGGCCAATGTGGCTGAGTTTTGTTCGTTTGTGTGTATTCTGACCGCGGCGGTGTGTACCGCCAATGGAAAACCGCGTTTGAAAGACCGCCGCGTGGATTCGTGGGTCGTAATGCCATGGGCGTATTTCTGTTGGCGTGACGGTGGAGGTTTTGTCACCTCCACTTTTCCGCCGACCGCTGGTCTGGCGGTCTGTTGTGGCTGTCGGATTTTTGGAGGTTTGGCTGCTGCGGGTCAGAATGACCGTGGTGGGTTACCGCGACCGCGGCGGAATTATGGAGGATTTCTGACCGGCGGTCAGAATGACCACCTTAGTCTCTTTTTTGGAGATTTTCTTCACCGAGATGAACCAGCAAATCAGGCCGGGTCGCGGGGGAGGCAAGCCTGCTAGAGTTGCCGCGGCGGGTCGGTCCCCCTATGGAGCTTTTTTTCAAAAGTTCTCCAGACTTCTTGGGCTTCTCTCAGATATTCTTTTAAGGTTCTTTTGGGGTCCACAGCTCACCCCAAGGGACCAGAAGTTCTGAGATGATCCTTCGGGTGTGGACTACAACTCCCAGAATGCACCCGGCGCAAACTCCTTTTTGGCCACTGGGCAGTGGTCAGCTGGTTGATTTCTTCAGGAGTTGGTTCAGGGGACTCTGGTTAGCAATTTTTCACCTGTAGCAAACAGGGAGTCCCTCATTGAACCAGTTGAAGCCAGGCAAAGTCCGTCTTGTGGTGAAGCCCAAGTGTGAAGCTGGTGCAGTCCTTCTGAGTGCAGGTTCCAGGTGCAGGCCAGGGGTCCAGCAGGGCAGTCCTTCTTTTTCTGTAGTTCTTCCTGGTAGGGATGTGGTAGGGAACTGAGGTGTGGGTGCAGGTCTGCCAGTTTTATCCTTGCTCCTTGGTGAAAAACAGGGGGGTCCTGATTCTCCAATCATGTGCAGGGTCCTTCCCCCTGTGATGACCACTTCCTGGGAAGTGTGGCAAAAATCAATCCCAGGAGGAAACATTCTTCAAAAATCCATCATGGCTGAATCTGATTTTTGGAGGTTACATCTGGCTGAGCCCACCCACTGGTGTGGCTAAAAATCATAAACACATTCTTCCCTCTCCTAATCTAATGAAGGGGGCACCTAGTTGTCTGGAGTTGCAGGATGTGGGGTGTTGCTGGGTTGCTCCAAATGTCCTTCTTGTCCTTTGAAGACCAGTTTGGCAGCCCTCCCCCTTCCTGCCTCACCATCTGCTGAGGGGAGATTCCCTCCCACAGGCACATCTCTTTGTGTGAAGCCAGGCCATTTCACACCTCATCAAGCAGCCTGGCCAGGCTGCCAGAGGCTGGCCAATCAGAGCACAGCACCAAAAACAATGCAGGGCTGAAATAGGCAACTTTTCAGGTAAAGTTTGAAACTCTTTACCTGAACAAGTTATAATAAATCCAACAACTGGAAGTTGTAGGATGTATTATAACAATTAATTTGACACCAAACACTTGGTATCCATTACTTAAGGGGACTTTTAAAATAAAAATAAAGTCTTTCCATTCTAGCCTATGAAGGCCATTCACTACAATGAGGGAAAACAAATTTAAAAGCAGCCAGCAAGGCAGGCCTGCCTTTAAAATGACATTGGGTGCACTACCTATGCTGTGGTCCCTAAACCTACATGCCCTACCATATACGAGGGACTTATCGGTAGGTTGACTTAGCCAATTATAATGAGCCTAATTTGCATATTGATTTTACACGGAGCACAGGCCCTGGGACTGGTTAGCAGTACCCAGGGCACCATCAGAGTCAGGAAAACACAAGCAAAAAGTGGAAAATGGGGGCAAAAATTTAGGGGGCCTCTGCAATCAGCCCTGTTTTCTCACACTATTGTTGGTTTTTTAACTCAGCATATTGGAACACTGCTGTCCAGTTCCCAGCTTGTGTGCTCTGACCCCTAATCATGAAGACATTGGTCAGTCACTGATTGGCTTGTTCAGACTTCTTATAAGGCCATAGTGCATGGTGCAACAAATATATGTATTACATAAAACGTTAAAGTGTTACCCCTGGACTGCAGATCTTATTGTCCCATCCAGTGGAGTGACAAAGGAAACATGGCTTCAGGCCCACCATTGTAGGCTGTCTGATGCAGTTTTCAACCTTCAGTGCAACCTGTTAAAATAACCGTTTTAACAGGTAAAAACATCCCTTTTAGATGCCAATAAGTCACCTTTATTTAAGCCTTGTACCCACAAGGTAGGGTTCATGGTATTTAAAAGTGGACCACGTAGAAAATTAATGTTAACATGCACCTAAAGTGACAAGGCTCTAAAAATTATTTTCACTGTGGCAGGCCTATCTGTACTACGTAGAAAGTAAGTGTACAGATTAAAATACACATGGAGAAAAAGTCCTTTTTCAGATAGGAACTTAGAAACTATTTTGAACTTCCCTATTCCCACATCCTAGCGGGCCAATTCACTTAGTGTATCTAATCAGTGTTTTAATGCAGGTGTCCTTATTTCATGTCTAGGTTGCGTACCTCCACGATCATTGACTACCATTTTTGCTTTATGCTTTTTGGCGCTATTTTCACTTAAATATTTAAGAAACATCACTCTCTGGTTCTTCTTATGGAATTTGTATTGTTTCATTGTCCTTTTACCTAATACACTATTCACTACTTTCATAAATTGGAGAGGGATTTTTATCGTGTTGTGTATTAGACGCTTTAACAGTTTTGGTACCTCTGAATACTTTGCACCTTTTCTTAAGTCGATTTGCTATGTGCCACAACTCCCAAGGTGTTGAGCTCACTTTTAAATTATTGAAACCTTTGACTGGACCTAAGGGAATAGTGATTTTATTACTTGTGTTGCATCCCAATCCACTCCAACTAGTAAATCACTTTCCCACAGTGCCTAAAAGACATGGGTGTCCATCCAAATACCATTAATTTAGTAACAATGTTTTATAAGCAGTTTTGCTTAGTATCTAATTTACTTTTAAATCTGCATACAGATCAAATATTCCTGTAGCTATGCAAGGCCCTACTCTGCCCTCTGTGGCTAGGTGCTTAATAAAATAAATACATTAAGCTAAGGTGTGCCCAAAGGATTCCGTTTGAACTATATTAATAGTACAATTGGGGAGAGTTCATATTTAGATAGGTAAATTGTTTAATCATTCATAATCCAAAGACGTAAAATTGTTAAGGACGCAAACTATAGACACCACTTTTTATGTGTTGCCCTTGGTAATACTAATACATATGTCTCAGAAGCAGATGTTTGGACTTCATGAGGCTGAGTTATGTACAGGTTTGGTAAACTATGATTCCACTCAGAAGCCAATCACAGACTTATTTGACAGTCCAACCACGCCTGTGGCATGTATATGGGGACTTAATGTTAGAAACAGTTTGCGCGGTTAGATAATTGTGGAGCCATCTTGCAGAGATTGGAAGGTGAAATTGTTCCAACACTGCAAACCGTTTTCTTAAGAGGCCTTGAAATAATGCAATATTGCTCATTCTCTTCTTTTTCCCTGAACAAGAGCTCACTTGAGGCAAATAAATGACTCGCTCAATTGTATTTTTAGTGCTGATGCGGCTTTATGCTGTTTCAATCCTGTGAGCTGTTTTGGTTCCAAAACGAGCCCCTTAAGTATTTTCTGCATGGTTGAACCACACGTTGTCTGCTTCCTGGGCATTTTATTGGACACGATGTTTCTGTGCTTTAGTTTATGGTAAATCATGGTCCAGAGAACCAGCTGTGAGCCAATTATGCGCAGACATTCAGTTGCTGGTTCTTGCCCATATGTTAAAAATAACTGACTGCACATCATTGTAACTCGTGGGAGACGTGGGCCAAGTTTCCACGTTGCAAGAAAATAATGTGCAGTGTTTGCATGAATCATGTGACACTTACAATTGTAATGCGAGGTGCATCACAGATTGTTTAAGAAGCATTTTCAATGCAACGGGTCTCGCATTTGCTCGAGTTAGAGCTATTACCGTTGTAAACTCCTAACCGGACTTTTCTTGCCACACAAATGAAAAGAAAAAAAAACACAGCGCGATCGTGCTATGTAAAATGTAGCGCAACCGCGTTGTGTGGAAAATAAACAGAAAAAGTAGTCTGGAAGCCATCCTGAAAACATCGAGTTTCGTATGTTTTTAGTAGTTTACCGGTGCTGTGTAGGTGGGCTAAACACCGGAGAAGGCATGACGTATGTATGACTTTCACAAATGAAAGCAAGCGGATTTTAATAGGCAAGCACACGAACCAATGAAAGTGACTGACGTAACATGGTCGTGGTTGGAAGCCCAAAGAGAGATTACAGTATGGGACGGAGCGCTTTGCGCTCGCTCATAAGAACTGAGGCCTGGATTTAGAAACATGCCTCCCAACGCAGTACAGCAGACAAAGTTGCTGTGTTGCGTGACAGATAGAGCAGGAAAGCAAGGTATCTGCAGAGATATGTCACTATCCTGCTCTCTCCCTAGCGCTGGCACACAATTATATGCTGAGCGCCACAAAACACACCTTTGCGCCAACGCGGGTTTTGTACTGGCAGGGTAACCCTCTAGTCCAAAATGCTATACCTAGACAAACTTGAAATCTTTTCCCACTTCGGATGTGTACTATACAGTGCAGCAAATGTCAGTGCCGTTAGGAGAAATAAAAGTAGTTCTCTTTCTATTATATTTTGGTGCAAAACCCTGTCTAATTTTGTTAGTAAGTGGGGTTTTGCTTCGGAAACCGTGGGTGGTTGCATGGGACTGCCCAGGTACTACCCATGGAATACCTCATTGACGCAGGGTAATGCAAAGTAGTGCAGTGTTCCAGTGCATAACAAGCATTGAGCTGGAAAGGAAATTTAAAAAAAACATTTTGCGCAGGTTTGCATCACTTTTGTGATGCAGACCCAATGCAAAATGTTTGTAAATCTTCTCCTTAGTGTCTTTCTGAGTAATCCAGAAGGGATTTGCAGTGGAAAGAACACAAAAGAGTGCATCATTTTATTTACCATTCTAAAAGCCTGCAACCCTGCGTAACCCAAAGCACATAAAAAATAAGTAGTCAACTGGGCAGCTGCTGAAAACAATACAGCCATTGCCACATTTTTCTTAAATAAAAGAAAATCATTTGACTTTTAGTTCTTTCATCCACATATTTTTGATGTTTGTTAAACTATAAAGTGATACAAAATGGAACAGACACAAGTGAATATAAAAGGGGTCATTTATACCTGGACCCAAAAAGTGCATGGTAGTATTTATGGAGTACATAAGAGGTGCTGGGCGTTTGTGCTGTTAATGTCCCATTTATACCTAGATGTAAATTCATGGAGAGTAATGTGTTCAAATGCTAGTTTCATCTACTTTCAATGTTAGAATTCCCGCACTAGAAAACCCAGCCAATTATCAACAGTGAAAACCTAATAGTACACGCCTGGGCTAATACAGGAGTGAACTTTTCATTAAACTCTGTAGAGATGTTAGTGCAAATCCCTGCGTATAAGGAGTTGCGTATTTGAGTACTTTTTTTTCCAATTATGATGCTATATATGGACATAGTTCTTTTGCTAATCAGAGGGGCTCTGCCTCCCACTATTCGTTAAAAATGTTGCATAGTTTTTATTGATTATTTTTTGATCCTTAAATAAATAGAATATGTATGTAACATACTAAATGGCAATATAAGTACTTCAATTTCATTTTCAATCTGTACGTTTGTCACAGTGCAAAAGTGGAAAGCAATATAGTAAGCCCTTACATAGTGAAAAATTATTTCTCTGGGTCATCACTGGTCAAGAATTAAGTTATGAAAAGAGTCCGGGGCATCAAAAAGCGTTGGTTCATTGTGGAAAAAGAGTTAACCATATATATATTTGAGATAAACCCTTTTGTGTCAGTGATCTTAATGCCTACTCTCTACACCATAACATCAAGCAGAAATTGAGGTGCCCTGTGAATTGGCGGTTTCCCGTAGGGAGTGGTGGGCGTCTGCAGCGGTTTGGCCAGGGGATTTTCGGTTTCTTCATAGCGTGCTCAAAACACTACCAAAGCGTCAAAGGTGTTGGAACCTTTCATTAGCCTCATGGTCCTCTCCCACACTGTAATACGTTCGACTCTTCCAGGCACTGCTTGTCAATTTTAGTCAATCACTAACGGCGGCCTCTGATGGATACATGAGGCAGTACTTTTGTTGTTTCTTCCCAGTAATGATACAGCTGCATTGTTCACAATTTGTCCTGTGGTCATTTTCACCTCACTTACCTCTGTCTCAAACTCATCATTTTTTAAGGCCTTTCCATGGGTATCAAATACACGGACCTATTATTGATTAGAATGCTATCTTCCCAAAAAATTCTTGCAACCATCGCTCGGAGGGGGGATGGCTGTTTCAGTGGTACTAGAACTCTGGTCAGAGAGCAGAAAAAACAGTATTTCATCCTGTCTCACAATGGCAGAATTTTTCATGAGCAGGAGCAATTTTCCTGCATCTATTGTGCAAGAGACATAAATAGATAATGAGTTCGAGCAGTTCTTTAGCCTTCTTAGGGTAGCTACCTTTTGCATTCATGTTAATGCTTTGACTTTCACTGTTGTGTCTCAGAGCAGCACGGATGTCAATTTAGAGTCACCCGGGATCGCATTTGTGACCCCTGACTTGCTCCTTGCAACCCCTTGCAATACCTTGGTGACCGCTGGCTACAGGATGCAGCAAAACATAGCACAGCTTTGGGATATTGCAAAAGCAGCCGCTCCATGCTCCTCTTGCTGGGAACAGGCAACATTTGAAACTGCTACTGTTTCAACTTGTCCCATCACCGGAGATGTTGCCTAGCAGCACACCCTTCGAAGCCTCTCAGGCTCCAGACAGTTCTGAAGGCTCTGCATTGTGCTGGGAAGAATAGAGCTGTTACAATGACTTATGTCAGAATCCTTCTCTTACATTCAGGAGTCCAGACAGTGCCAGCAGAGTGTGGCAATGAACCCTCCCTCCAGTTGGGTCTCCTTGTTGAGAAATCCAAGTTTGCTGGTCTGCTATACAGTGGCGCCTCCTCCACAATGGCAGAAGAACTCTGCCCTCCTGCCAGCAGTGGCAGCTGCAAAACTTGAACAATAAAATTATAATAAACCATGTTTATTATTGTTTTATTTTTCTAGTGGGCGGAGCCATGGGGGATGACAGGCTGGGAGGAGGAGAGGTGGTACTGTTGGCAGTGCACATGTGGGTTTGACTGCCCACCTCAGGACTGACAAACCGGCATGTGCACTGAGCTGTTTCCAACCCGAGCTGCGTTGCTGGGTTGGAGACAGCAGGCACAGGCTCCCAGTCTGCAGGAAGCACAAATCAAAGGTGCTCAGGCCAATCTGGACGCTGCTGTCATGCTGCCAGCAGCGTGAGAGCAGCGTTAGAACTGTCTGCAGGGCAGGGCAGGGCAGGGCAGGCCAGGGGCCTGTGCCTGCAGTGAAAGGAGCCAGAAGAGCGGTGTTGCGATGGCGATGCGGCAGGTAAGTTGTTTTGTTTTATTTTTTTAAGTTCAATTTTTGTTGTCTTGTTTTGTGAGCCCCCTGCCCCGCCACATTGCCTTGACACCAGCCGAGACTGCTACTACGTAACCAGCACTCTGTTTGTCAAATCACCGGTGGGCCTTGGGAACTGGTGGTACCATGAACAAGCAACTACAGCATAGCATCGACTCCCTTTCCATCACACAGAGCAATGTACTATTGTAGGTCTCAGCTGCATAAGGTAATTGTTTTGCTTTTTAGTAGCAAACCTTCATGCTGCAGGAGCACTGTGAATAAACACTGTTCCTTTGCTATGACAAGCTGAATAACTTTGGTGGTTAATGTGCATGTTACATAGCCCTATGTGTGATCTTATCAATTGTTTCAATCAACATTAAGTAGTTTGGAAGGTTAATAGGCCTACTGCAGAGCATTTTGTGTGATCTTAGTGCACATTTATATTTTGGTTGGTTAAAACTTTTGTTGCACAGATCTTTTTTGTATCCTGCAGGTCACAAGTTTCAGCCCTGGCAACAATTCAGTCAGTTATGCAGCCACTGCAGAAAGCTGTATGTAACCATTGAGGGCTACTTTGCTTGTTAAGGTCATATTAGAATCAATACCTTATTTTAAGAATGGTAGAATAGGTTCAGCTGGGTGATAAGAAAACCATTTACTTCAGAGGTCAACATAACACACACATCAACTTACTTTGCCAGACGTAAGAAGTAGTTTATGAAAAATACAGATGGACCACCCAGGCAAAGGAATGTAGGCCTCACAAGATATATGGAAAGTGGTACATAAATAAAGTACAATAACCAATTCTGGCTATTGTGCTGCTCTGATTCCATACCTCTCCTGCAATGATGGCTTTAAAAACATTTGATGTGTTTTGGTTATGCTTGTACAAACACTAAACTACAAAGCCTGTAGTCTGTAGACACATGGATCAGGGCTTTAAAGTTCACAACGATAGAGTAGTGAATAACATTGCTACCCAAGGCAAATGTTCTTACTTTGGCTGCCATGAAACAATGAAATGATGAGATGGGCACACATGCCCATCTGTGCAGCTGCACTTCAGTCACATGCCCACCTTCTTGGCCTCAATACAAATTTTAACTTTCAGTTTTATATTGAAATAGTTTTTGTCAAAATAAAGCATTATTATGTATCATCAATGCCAAAACAAACTGTGTACAGAAAGTCCCACTCTTAAAATAAGACATCTGATATCCAGCACAGGGTGTCATTATTAAACTCACATATCACTTCACTATAACTGAACTGTGCACATAACTTTTAATTTTAAAAAGTCTGTAGAAACAGTAAACATTGTGTGAAACATACTGCAAGTATAACAATGGGAAGGGAAGATAAGCACAAGGGAGTGAGGAGCTCAGAGAAATCTGTGAGGCTACTGTGAAAACAGCAAGCAGAGGGAGACAGACATAATAATTCACAAATTTCCACTTGAGAACCGGACTGCAACTGCAAGTGTACACTCCCACAAGTCTTTTAACATTATCCAATTGGCGTCTCACACCTTCAGTCTCATGGCTTTCTCAGAATTTGATGGCTCCACCTGAGAAAATATGTAGGCTTTAGATGCTAAACCATTTTTACCCAAGGGAAAATCCAATCTTAAGATACAAGAGCAATTTTCACACCTCAACCAATAACAGTTTCTAAAGTGCCCTCACTGACATCAGCTGCTTCTGTTATTAATCTTGCCATCAGCTAGATATAATCCTGTTAATTTCATTTGTGTTGTTTCCACCATAATAAAGCACACTGCTACCAGTCCTTCCATCATCATGAAGTAGAATCTATTGTACCTCTGTGCGAGTTTTTCCTCACCAGACCCATTCCCTGCTGCAGAAACCAGTTTAACCCTCAGAAGTGTCATCAGCCCTGAGTATATCAAAGACCTTTAATTTGCAGTAAAGGCTTTTTGCAGGGATACAGCCACATTCTTTAATAGCCTCCCCATCTACCTATTGCTTCCTGCACTCAGTGTGTTTGGATGCTGTCTTGAACACCACAGGTCACGCACAAGTCTTTTGGCTCCTGTGCTGTCCTCCATCATGGTTTACCTGATCTTCAGAGACTGGAATCCTGTCTGCTCTTCAGAGACGGGCACTGGCCACCATTACCTTTCATCTCACCACTACCACATCAATTGAAATGTCTGGGTAGAAGTTTAGTGTCCTGTATAACAGCAATAGGCATCTGTAAAAACTATCCATCTTAAATTGTCTTAGTGCAACACATTAAACAGTTCCTGTCTCTTCAGCCTCTAGGTTGTTGTACTTTTGATAAAGATGATTATAATCCAGGACTGGCTAATGTGTTTAGCTTATAATTAGGTCACTTGTCGGAACCCCATCCGAACTGCAAGCTATATTACTAGGACTTGGAGAAGTGGCCAAAATCACTTCTTCCAAATTAAATGAGATGTGGATATTGATAGAGGGAGCTATTTCCTAAGAATACTCCCACTGGAGAGTTAAACCATAAGGTGATATGAAATACATCATCTTGTTGTCAGCTGGGATGTTTTTTTTCTAGGTCATCATGCTGTCTAGTAAATGGGTCTCCTGAGTTCATGATGTTCCAAAATCCCTCAGTATCCATCACTGCACAGGCACTGTTTAGTTTCACCAAGTATCCCTTTTGATGGCCTGTTGGTGGGTCGAGTTTAGCGTTCGACGTGTTGTATAGTTTTAAGTATACTTATACTGTGGTTCAAAGCTATTTCATTTGTTGGTTCCAGTGTCATTCAAAAATCCCTGCTTGCTAGTGGTCAGTTCTGTCTCTTTGTCCTGCCTTTTTCACTTTGGGAGCACCACATATTACTGTATAATTAGGCTATGTCCTGGTTATCTCTTCTGTAGGGAACTATTTTTTTTACTTTTTTGCTGTTCATCTTACACTATGGGTGTGTGTTGCAGAGCAGCCACCTCGGGCAAGTCCCTCCTCCCCCGCTGCCCCTGAAACAACAAACCAACAGCAAGGGGGGGCTTTCGCAGGGCCAGCTCACCCTCGTTTATCTTAGCTCCCATGGTGGGCTTGGAATGAGAGCTTTAATTTCCTTGTTGTCGGGCCATAGCTGGAAAAGACCAGCTGCGGTGCTCCAGTTGTGCTTAAAAGGGAGTGCTCTGCTGATTAGTGACTGCAGCCATTATGTTTGTATGAGCATGATCCCACGAGCCTGCATTTAAATAAAGCAAATATGCAATTTAGAATGTATTTAAACAAACTAAATACATAAAAAAAAAAAATAAACAGGCAGAAAAACATACGCATAACACTGCAAGGACAGCTCTAGGCCCCACAAGGCTATAACTGGCATTGCCTCTTTAAGGGGTCCTTTGAAACTGCCTCACTCTCTCGAACTCGATGAAATGCGAGACTGTTGTTGCTTTCCCAGTGCCTGACTTCATCGGCTTGGAGCTGTGTGTTTGTGAGATGGCATGCCTGTATATTCATGCATAAACAAGCATTACGGTCTCACCATGCTTAGACTCGGTGAGTTGTAACCTCCTGCTGCTAACATGAGTGAATTTATTTTTAATGTTTCCTTCAGCACTCCGCTGGAATGCATGCCTTTCCTTACTCTCCCCCTCCCCCTCACCACCACTTTTTACAAGAATACTTTTTACAAGAGACTGTTCTGCTGGTTTGTATAGGCCTGATGTTTGTGTGGGAGATATATACTACCACTCGGTCTGTGTTGGCAGACCAGTGGCCCTGATAGCTCCACCCTTCATCTGGCACATTAGTGGACATTGATCGCACTCTATGGAAAGTGGACTCACACGTGGCAGCACTTGAGTGCAGACCCCTCCATGTGCATTTCAAACATTCAAGTACACTTTCCTCATACGATATAAAAAATCGTTCAGTTATGTAGAAGAGATACGGTTACCGAACAGAACCGTCTTTCGGAATTTAAGATATTATCAGCCAGCAATGGTGTTCAGCACCCCCAACCCTTTCCACGACCCCTGCAGTGATCAGGGCGGCCGTCACCCTTTCATCCTTCCAAAGTCGCTAAACTAAGAGGGTCTCAAAACCTCTGATCTGCAGTTTACATGAATGAAATAAGTAGTGCTCATCCCACCGAGCCGCTTATACCAGTTATGAATTTCTAAACGACAGTCAGAATAAGCTCGAAAATGCAAAAGTGTGGTTATGACCATTCCTTTTAATTGTTTTTCTTAAATATTACTAACAAGGGATCCAACTATGAGCGCTAATGTTTATTTTTGTTTAATCTGCACCACATGTGTACAGATTTTGCAGTTTTCCCATTACACCTCCCACCCCACTAGAAGTCTGCACAATACAGTCAATCGCTGGACTGATATCTTCTAAGTCGTGCGCTTATGCAAACTTTCACCGAGCCCATGATAGGCAGGTAGGGGCGTAACTTTACACCTCTCCCAATGAATACATTTTGTAATAAATAGTTGGGCACAGATGCTTTCAGTCCGGTATGGGGAGGTGTCTGTCAGAATTCACCAGGACTTTTTACACACAGACAAAAATGCACATACATACACTCTACCACTTCCTTTTGGGAAAGATATACAAAATGTTGGTTATTTCACAAAATAATGTGCTTTCTCTCTCTTATTCTCTCTACCTGTCTGCATTCCTTGCTATTTCCACTTGCCATTTAAGCCCCGGGTGTGCGCACTGCTTGTTGAATACTGTATTTTAGTATTTTATGCCCATGTGATTGTTCTGAAATTCAAAATTTACACCCCTGCAGTATACTTTTAAGTATTCTTATACGGTGGTTCAAAACTATTTCATTTGTTGTGATCACTACCTCTGAAATTATCCCTGCAGGGGTTATCACTACTGTGATTACTACCTCTGAGATTACCACTGCTGAGAATGCCACTACTGTGATTATTTATTGTGATTACTACTGCTGAGATTACCACTGCAGGGAGTACCACTGCAGAATTACCCCCACTGTGATTACTACCTCCGAGAGTACCACTGCAGGGATTGCCACTGCTGATATTACCACTACTGTGATTACTACTTCTGAAATTAACCCTGCAGGGGTTACCACAGCTGAGGTTACCACTACTGTGATTACTACCTCTGAGATTACCACTGCTGGGATTACCACTGCTAGGATTACCACTGCTGAGATTACCGCTACTGTGATTACTACCACTGAGATTTCCACTGCAGGGACTACCACTGCTGAATTACCACTACTGTGATTACTACCTCTGAGAGTACCACTGCAAGGATTACCACTGCTGAGATTACCACTACTGTGATTACTAACTCTGAGATTACCACTGCTGATATTACCACAACTGTGATTACTACCTCTGAAGTCACCCCTGTAGGGGTTATCACTGCTGAGGTTGCCACTACTGTGATTACTACCTCCGAGATTACCAGTGCAGGGATTATCTCTTCTGAGATTACCACCATTGAAATTATCACTGTAGGGATTACCACTGTTAAAATTAGTACCTGTGAGATTACCACTACTGACATTACCACTGATGTGATGACTGCAACTGAGATTACCTCTGCAGGAATTATCACTGATGTGATTACTACCAATGAGATTACCACTACTGTGATTACTACCGCTGAGATTAACAATGCAGGGATTACCACTACTGTGAGTACCACTACTGTGATTACTACCACTGAGATTACCACTGCAGGGAGTACCACTGCTGAATTACCACTACTTTAATTACTACCTCAGAGTACCACTGCAGGGATTACCACTGCTGAGATTACCACTGCTATTACCACTACTGTGATTACTACTTCTGAAATTACCCTTACTACTGATATTACCACTACTGTGATTACTACCTCAAAGATTACCACTGCAGGGATTACCACTGCTGAGATGACCACTACTGTGATTACTACCACTGTAGGGGGTACCACTGCCAAATTACCACTACTGTGATTACTACTTCTGAGAGTACCCCTTCAGGGGTTACCACTATTGATATTACCACTACTGTGATGATCACCTCTGAGATTACCACTGCTGGGATTACCACTGCTGACATTACCACTACTGTGATTACCACTACTGTGATTACTACTGCTGAGATTACCACTGCAGGGAATACCACTGCTGAAATACCACTACTTTGATTTCTACCTCTGAGACTAACTCTGCAGGAATTATCACTGCTGAGATTACCACTACCTCTGAAGCTACCCCTGCAGGGGGTACCACTGCTGAGGTTACCACTACTCTGATTAGTATGTTTGAGATAACCAGTGCAGGGATTACCTCTGCTGATATTACCACCATTTAAATTATCACTGCAGGGATTACCACTGCTAACATTACCATGACTGGGATTACTACCTCAGAGATTACCACCACTGTGATTACTAACTCTGTGATTACCACTGCTGATATTACCACTACTGTGATTACTGCATTTGAAATTACCCCTGCAGGGGTTACCACTACTGACATTACCACTACTGTGATTACTACCGCTGAGATTACCACTGCAGGGATTACCACTGCTGGGATTACCACTACTGAGATTATCACTACTGTGATTACTACCGCTGAGATTACCACTGCAAGGAGTACCACTGCTGAATTACCACTTCTATGATTACTACCTCTGGGAGTACCACTGCAGGGGTTACCACTGCTGGTATTACCATTGCTAGGATTACCACTGCTGATATTACCACTACTGTGATTACAATTATCCCTTCAAGGGTTACCACTACTGAGATTATCACTGATGTGATTACTAGTACTGTGATTACTACTACTGATATTACCAGTACTGTGATTCCTACATCTGAGAGTACCACCGCAAGGATTACCACTGCTGAGATTACCACTACTGCGATTACTAACTCTGAGATTACCACTGCTGATATTACCACAACTGTGATTACTACCTCTGAAATTACCACTGTAGGAGTTAGCACTGCTGAGGTTACCACTACTGTGATTACTACCTCCAAGATTACCAGTGGAGGAATTACCTCTGCTGAGATTACCACCATTGAAATTATCACTTTAGGGATTACCACTGCTAAAATTACTACTTCTGAGATTACCACTGCTGACATTACCACTGATGTGATTACTACCATAAGATTGCCACTACTGATTACTACCTCTGAGATTACCACTGCTGAGATGACCACTACTGTAATTACTACCTCTGTGATTTTTGCTGCAGGGATTACAACTGTTGAGATTACCACTTTTAAGATTACCACTAGACTGATTAGGATAGATTCAAGAGTAAGTGTACTGACCCTGTGCTAACCTACAACTTAAAATGAACATTACTTTATAAGTACCCACCACCCTATCTTTATGACCATACAGTGCCCTCTCCTTAACCCAGTGATTACATTATGCCGGGGGTGCCACCAGTACATATTTTGGAGAACCAGGACTCTTCCACTCTGTCCCATGGTGGTCCTATTGGTCTTCAAAAAGGATTAGTCCCACCCAGCCCTAGGCCTAGACATGGCTGTAGCATTCTCGAGTGGCAAGGACACCAAGCACTTCATTTTCCTTCATCCATTCTTATATTAAACCATTCAGTGCCCAGGCAAAGACATACTTTCATTTTCATAAAATTATTTTTTGTACCCTGTAACAAGTCCAGCATTTCAGGATTTTTATTGAGTATTTCACTATTCTTTGTCCATGTACACAGGCATGCTATCAGTGTTAGTTGGACCAGCCCCTTTGATATTTTCGTAGATGCTGCTTTGTTTCACTCTTTGCTTTTTATTTTGGTAGAACACTAAAAATGTGTTCCCATAACATTGAACCTGTTACTTAGATAACTGCACTTTTGCTGATAGTTTTCATTGTGAGCGGATTTTCCTTTTGTGTGTTTCCTTTGCGCTCATGGCGCTGCTGGCTATCTTATGTGAAACTGTTTTACTTTTCAGTTTATGTGGCAAGAATAGTCCGGTTAGGAGTTTACAATGCTAATAGCGTTAACTCGAGTAAACACGAGACCTATTGCATTGCAAATGCTTGTTTTGCTTTGACAGCCCATTTATATTTTGCTCTTTGCATGGCGATAACAGCAGTATCCTAGGGTACTTCATTAGATGCAACTTTTAACCATTTATTAGTGTCCCTGCAAGTGCTCCTAAACCAAATGCAAGTGCAAAGAAAGGGGATCATAAGACATTTTCTATCTTGCCACATAATATGGCAAAGGCATCCACCATCACAGGAGATATAAACTTGGACTTTGCTTGATCTCATGGGTGAGATCTTTCACACGTACCCAATTAACCACATTAATCTCACACCTGACTTCCTTGCCATTACGTCTAGCATCATATTTGTCTTTCATTTTCTTGTGGAAAACTTCAACTCTGGGCTGCATGGTCTTGCTTCAGAAAATGTGCGGTGAGATTTTTGCTGAAAATCTCTCAAGCATGCAGGACATAATTTCAAAAGGACATAGCCCAGTGACTCCATTAGGACATGCACAATGGGACCACAGCATACTCTGTACTGCATCAGCCAGGTAAATTTGTTTTGGACGGCCCACTTAATGCGTGCCATCAATGTGCAATTCATTTTCTCCATGAGTCCATTTGCCTGAGGGGTGATATAATGCTATGCATTTGTGTTTTATCGCATTGCTTTCTAGAAAATCCTTCATCTCTTATGAGACAAATTGCACCCTGTTGTTGTATACAATTTCTTTTGCAACTCCTTCTTCCAAAAGCAATTTCTTCAGGACTTTTATGACAATGACAGTATTAGGCTCCTCCATAAAGTCTACTTCCCAACATTTGCTGTAGTAGTCTATCACCACCATCACAGATTTACATCTCTGTGGTAGAATGTTGAATTGACTGATGAAATATATCATTAGTTTCAACCATGGCCCCTTAGGCAGAGCAGAGGTCTGAAAAGGCACGGACTCAGTTTTCAACCCCATGTTACTGATGGTACATATATAACAAGCTTTAACACTTGCAACAATTTCTTTGTCCAGTCAGCAATAACTGACCCTAATCTTTTGTTTATTGATGGTTTGTCCCAAATGTCCTTCATGTCCATACAATATTATCTTATCCCTTAAATCACTCGGGGGAATTAATATGTCACCATGCATTAACAACCCATTTCTCTCTACCGACAACTCATCTGCTACCTTGACTGAATGCTTATTGGTAACACTTTCTCATTAGACCATCCCTCTATGACATACTTCTTCACACTCTCTAGATCTTCATCACTCGACATTTCAACAATCCAATCATCCTCAGTAAATGCATTACTCTGACACACATCAAGCTTAGCTCTCAACCATTCTTCAACCCCCTCTTCCCAATTCATGGATTGCTCCTGATTAGTACCCGAGGATCACAACAAATAATCAGCTTTGGTGTTTTTTCGACCCGGAATATACTTGATTTTGAAGTTATACTGCAAAAGCTTCTAACTCAATCTGGACAACCTAGTGGGTGGGTGATAATTAAACGGGGTGCAAAGTGAGGAGATGTGGTGCTCAGGATGTCAAAATACCATATGTGTTATGACAGGGGAACCCCACAAGGGAAACACCATACCTTTAGAGGTATGCACAACCTCAAAACTAAGACAATACACAATGAGGGTCCCCTCTTGTAAAAGATCTCAAAATAAATTAAAGAGACAAATCACATAGAACAACATTTCAAATAACAGTCCATGTCACACCAAGCAGGTTCACAAGTCCAAAGATGAATCAAAAATTTATTGGGAAAATTCAGAACATCCAAAGTAGATTATATTTCCAGCCAACACGTGTTTCGTCTTGGGAGATCTTTACATCCCTTACGACTTCTTCAGGGCTAGAAATCATAAACATAACACACGAGTTAAGACCAATATGCTCAACCGCCAAGTTCATATCAAATGTGTACCAGAGCGCAAGGGAGGAATGAATACATCATTCTGTCACCTGATATAAGTGAGAGGAAAGTAAGTTAACAAATAACACCTATTAAAAGACACCTACTATAACACCTGTATACACGGACAAACACAAAATTGCAACATGCTCAGATTCAAGTGAAATACCAAAGTCAGTAAACACCAAAAACAACCACATGCAGCCCATAGCGTGTAAAAGTAACCAAAATACAAATACTTATGATCAAATACCTTATTAGTCAACCATACTTCAAAAAAACAAGTAGACACAAAAATGTATCCAGATCAATATGTGCTTCAAACGTAAAAGCTATCCGATTGATACTTCCGATCTGATGTTGAAGAGAAAATGAGAAACCAACATTCAAAGAACTAATAGTTAACAAAGTCCCAATACCTTAATTAGTCAAAAACATATACTGACAACCGTGATCCATATCCCATGAAGACTATCCAGAAGTCCATATTTTAACAGCAAATTAATCCGTATTTAAAATAAAAATATCAATTTCCACATGTATCACAATGATATGTCGACTTAGTGAATTAGAAACATGTCACAATATACATATGCCCAATACCCTTCCACCGTTATCAGTAACTTACCAATATCTGTTCCTTCAGTAAATAGGTATTTTAGAAAGCGGCGTTTCCAAATACGAACCCCTAGCGTGTGCGCTTAACGCGCGCACACGAACCCGGAAGTTAAATACACTTCGGGGTTCGCCTATCAAGTTAAACGGGCATCAACATCGAGGACGGCCACACACTGCGCCTAACATCGTAGTCCACAGCTGTTGAATATTTAACACTGCGGATTATACATTCTATGGAGAAAAAGCGGTAAACAAAAGTACGCAAAGTGCATCTAACCACTAATTATATAATTATGAGCTATTGTAAACTAACTAAACAATCCAAAGTAAACCTTAAGTGTAAATAAAGTGCAGTAAATGATATTCACAATACTATTACAAGCCAATACATACTAAAAGAGGGCATGGTGAGCACTCCATACAATCCAATTCACGAGTGGGACACCCGAAATCATAGAACACAGGAAATTCTTAACTATGATAGCGATAGAAATACTATTCAACCTTATCTAAGCTAATAACAATCCCCTAAATAGTATGAAGAAAAGAATAATATCATAAGGAAGATACAAAAAGCCCCAATGGTTGATTGTGAGCTATTACGCGTATGAGAATCTTGATCCTTAACTCGTGTGTACACACCTCACAATATATACTTATACAATAATCAACTCAAATTCAACCCTTCCCACACATATTTGCATGTATACGAGAACAAAACAGTCAATAAAAAATCATACTGTATACCACAAAAAGCAATAGTTTAGTCACCCAAAAAGAACTCCAGTTCTCTATCAGAATTCAGTCCTGACTCCACAGCTCTTAGTCTCATAATCCACAATGCTTCTTGTCTGCGTAAACGTAATTCCCTATTGCCCCCTCCGGGATCATGGGGGACATGCTCCAATCCAAAAAATTCAAGACATTTTTGAGTTGGTTGTGCATCACAAGTTGTCATATGTGCTACTAAGGGATATCTCACATCCCCATTCTTGAGTACCCGAATATGTTCTCCTATTCTAATTTTAAGTGGTCGTATCGTGCTTCCAACATACATTTTTGTACATTTACCGCAAATTATATACACAACAAAATTAGAATTACAGTCCATAGTGGAACAAATAACAAATGTTTTACCATCATGAGAGAATTCTTGCATTTTGTGACAAGCCCAACGACAAACTCCACAACAACCACATTTGAAAAAGCCCGCCCCTCTCTGGGATAGCCATGTTTTGTTAGAGGAGATGGTGGTGAAGCTAGGACTCAATATATTTCTTAGGGTTCTGCCTTTACGAAATGATGTGATGACTCCTCCAGCCACCACATTCTTCAATGCCTCTTCCTGCATAAGTACATTCCAGTGTTTGTTCATAAATCTTTTAAGGATCAAGGAAGCATCATTGAAATCTGTTACAAACCTCACCAAGTTAGATGTCTCCTTGGTCTCTTTCTGTACTTTGAGTTTCAAAGTCTCATTTCTATCTATATAACTTGCTTTCAAATGTGCTTTTTTAATGATCTTATTAGAATAACCCCGTGCTGAAAACCTCCTTTCCATGTCATTCATCTGGGCAACACATTCCTCATCTAGGTTACAATTACGTTGTGCCCTCATAAATTCTCCAAAGGGAATTGATGTCACCTGATGTCTGGGGTGTGCACTTTTGGCATGCAGAATAGAATTGCAGGCAGTAGCCTTACGGAAAAGTCTACTATGAATCCTACCATCAGAAATGAAAAATTCTACATCCAAAAATTCAATTTTGGCAGCACTAAATTGAATAGTAAATCTAACATTCATGTGGTTAGAGTTTAAGAAGCTACAGAATTCCATAAGTTTTTCTTTACCACCTGTCCAAATCATTATGCAGTCGTCTATATAACGACCCCAAAACAATATATGTGTTTGCCATACAGCGGAATCTGGGCCCCAAATCCATGTGTGTTCCAACCAGCCCATGAACAGATTCGCATAGGATGGAGAGAACTTGGAGCCCATTGCTACACCACGTTTTTGTCGAAACCACATATTGTTAAACAGAAAGAAGTTATTAGTAGTGATCATGGTGATCATCTCCAATAGCATCATAGTGTGATCCCATAAACTTGCTGATTTTTTATTTAGAATTTTTTTTAAGGCTTCTAATCCTAAATCATGATTAATGCGTGTATATAGAGACACCACGTCTAAAGTCACCAATAACATGTTATTATCCCACTCCACGTCACTCAAAATGCTGAGAATATGCGTGGTGTCTCTAATAAAAGAAGGAAGATTATGAACCAGTGGTTGCAAAAAAAAGTCCACATATTCTGACAGCCTTTCCGTAGGACCAAGTATACCTGATAAAATGGGTCTCCCAGGTGGGAAAGGTAAGCCTTTGTGTATCTTAGGTAAGGTATAAATACACGGATAACGAGGATGGTGTATCTTTAAGTACAAAAATTCATCTTTATTAAGTAACCCTTGTTGTTGCCACACCACTAATCTGTTATTGATCATATGTGCAAGACCGGGGATGGGATTGTGTGTGATCTTCTCATAACATGACATATCATTAAGTTGTGCCAGAATCTCATTATTTGCGAATAAACTTAAACATGTCAATTTTAGATCTGCAGGCATCACCAAAATTACTAGGACAATAACTGAGACCCTTAGATAAGAGGCTTTTGATCCCTGTTGTTAATACCAAATTTGACAAATTCACTATATTGATAGATGATGCATCATCAGAGTTCACACTTTCTTGTCCCGAGATCTCGTTTTGACTCCTTCCACCTCTTTTTTTGAAGTATGGTTGACTAATAAGGTATTTGATCATAAGTATTTGTATTTTGGTTACTTTTACACGCTATGGGCTGCATGTGGTTGTTTTTGGTGTTTACTGACTTTGGTATTTCACTTGAATCTGAGCATGTTGCAATTTTGTGTTTGTACGTGTATACAGGTGTTATAGTAGGTGTCTTTTAATAGGTGTTATTTGTTAACTTACTTTCCTCTCACTTATATCAGGTGACAGAATGATGTATTCATTCCTCCCTTGGGCTCTGGTACACATTTGATATGAACTTGGCGGTTGAGCATATTGGTCTTAACTCGTGTGTTATGTTTATGATTTCTAGCCCTGAAGAAGTCATAAGGGATGTAAAGATCTCCCAAGACGAAACATGTGTTGGCTGGAAATATAATCTACTTTGGATGTTCTGAATTTTCCCAAAATATTTTGGATTCATCTTTGGACTTGTGAACCTGCTTGGTGTGACATGGACTGTTATTTGAAATTTTGTTCTATGTGATTTGTCTCTTTAATTAATTTTGAGATCTTTTACAAGAGGGTACCCTCATTGTGTATTGTCGTAGTGGGTGGGTGATCACTGTGCCTTCAAGTATATTCACCAATGGCCTGTGATCAGTTTCTAGTGTAAATTTCCATCCCCAAACAAAACATTCCAACCATCCAACCACCCAGCAACAGGCCAACAGTTTTTTCTCTGTGACAGAGAAAATGTTTTCATTCTCTTTCAAGGGCATGGATGTAAAATCCACAGTCGATTCAACCCTGTCTTCTTTTTTCTGAGCAAGTGTGGCACTCCCTGGTAGGATCAAATAGTGCCAATACTTCAGTAGATAATATGCAATTTGTTAAAGCTGTAACTTCATTCTGGCACTAATCACTCCAAAAAAGACTTTCTTTTTCTTGAGAAGTTCCCTCAAGTGTACAGCTTTGGCTGCAATTTTTTATAAACTTTGCATAAAACTTTCAAACCCGTAAGAAGAATACAACTTGCTCTTTGCTTTTCGGAGAGGTAGCTTTCGTGAAGGCTTCCACCAGATCTGAACTGGATTCCATCTTTTTAAAGATTAAAAATGGCCTAAATATTCAATGCTGCTTTTTGCAATTTCACACTTTTTGATATTTGCCACAATCCCAAACTTGTTCAACCTTTCAGAACCATGCGCATGAGTGCGTCATGACTCTGAAGGTCTGATCCTGCTACTCGGATTTTGCCCTGGAATATCAATACTCCCTTGAATTCCTTTAAAACAGCCTCCAAATCACAGTACTCAGAGGTAGCAGATGCCAATTCAAAAGCCATCCTCCTGAACTGGAATGTGACAACTGGTGATACTAAAACTGTCAAATGTTTGGAGGATTCATCAAATTATATTTGATGGTAGGCAGCCACTAAGTCGATTTAACTAAACAATTTGGCAAACGTAGTGATGATGTCGTCTGTGCAAGGAAGAGGGTGAGAGTCTACCCATATTACCTTATTTAGGCTCCTCAGATTAACACAAACTCTCAGTTGACCATTTTTCTTCCTCACCATCACAACTCCTTCACTCAAAAGCAATTTCTAAAGGACTTTTATGACCATGATAGTATTAGGCTACCCCATAAAGTCTACTTCCCACTGCTTGCTTTAGTAGTCTGTCACCACCATCACAAAATTACATCTCTGAGGTAGAAAGAAGATAATCATAGCGATGAGTCAATAGGTTCAATAACCCCATTGTCACACATTTTCTTGAGAATATCAACTAGGTCCTCTTGAACACATTTCTTATGTTATCCTAAGTTGGGGAGATGCCACACTGTACCTTTATTTTGTGTTTAAACCCTCTGATCCTACTCAGCGTATCACTGAAGAACACTGTATACTTTTCAGCCCAACTTTTGTTTGGATCTTGAACAATGGAACTTGCTTGCTGGATTCACCATCAGCAACCAAAGACACTAGAACCTTCTTTCGTGGCCTCAACGTCATGCCAAATTAACCCTGATGTGCCAACGTAATATGTTCACTCCCTTTTTGGATACATACACCTTGCCAAATATCTCTCTTTCCCTACATTTCAGATGACATTCAAAATATTTTGTCAGTTCAATCTTTCTTCCATCATACATTACAGGGCATCTGTTCGGGGGCAAAAATTTCTTATCACCACCCCAAGTTTGATGCCACAGATCATCAGTGATCATTGTCCTCCTTGCTCCCGAATTAATCAGCAGATTCAACATATTCCCATCAACAATGATGTTTTCAGATGAGTCTACACAATTTGCCTCACTACCCTGAACAACCAGTACAACATTCTTTCCCACACTTAATTCATCCTCCAAACTGTCACTTTTCCCTCTATCGGGCACCAAGTTCACCATATTCTTTGGGGATTGACACACCTTGGCAAAGTGTCCCACATCCCCACATGCTCTGCACTTCACATTTTTCACAGGACAAGGACCACCATTACACATATGATTTGGATAGCTGCATCTAAAACAAATGCCCTTCTGACTGAAAAAACCCTCTTTCTTTTCAGTAAAAAATCTTGATCTGTCCCTTCTGTTTTGAATTACCAATTTATTTAACTCCAGCAACCTCATTCTGCTGTTTACGTGTAATCTCTTTACACAACCTGTGTGATAACTCTATACTTTTTACAAAATATAAAGTTTTATATTTAAGGTTTTCCATAAGTATGTGATTCTTCAAAGTCAATAACTTTTCCTGGAACTTTTTGTCCCAACAACGCACAAATATCTGATCCCGTATGAGTTGCACAGTAAAATTCTCATATTCACATTCTGCAGCAAGCATGCATAGCACTGCTCCGTAGCAATCTATTGGCTCATCTTAATGTTGCGCCCTAGTAAAGAACTTGTGCCTCTTCACTATCAAACTAGGGTGCACATCGAATTGCTTTTCAATTTTTTGCATAGCCAATTGATATTCGTCAATTTCCTCTTCTGTATATTGATATAAAATTTGTGGAAAACTAAAGTGTAACAAACTCTAGGTGTAAAGTGTTTAAATCTATGCTGCTCAGACAAACATAACATTAAATGTGAATCCTGTCAACTATAGATGATCCCATCAGATACAAATGTGTAAATAAGAAAAGAGTCTGTCCTTATTTAAATATAATCTCATGCACACCTTGACAAGTGTCAACTAAGAATGTGGAATGCAGGGTAAAGGATATGCGCTGTAGTACTTTACTTCAGCCAGTTGGAAACTGAAGCCTGTTGAGACTGTGGCTAATAAACCTACACTTCTACAATGAATTGAGGGTGGTGTATTGTGTGAATACAGTTCCTCAAATTTGGCAACAAGTTGGCCACAGTCAGAGATCCACATGTGTTCCTAACACTGACGCTGGCCAGTGGTAAGAGTTTGAAAATGTATATACAGATCTTCAAAGGGACTCTTTTGAAGCTTAAGGCAATTATAAGATGTCACACGCCTTTAATAATAAATACGTCATAGCTCGGGGGTACTCTGTCTTTCATTGATGGATCTTTATTGATGGATCTTAGCTCTGCTTTTGACTGGATCAATCAATCTACGCTTTGGCTAATACCTGATATTATAGGCCTATAGGCTTGCATCAGGAGCTGAATTACTTTCTTTAAGACCTACCTCAGGATTTCAAAGCCTGAGTATGGTATGGACCAGGGAGGTTTACTGGCCCTTTTGAGCTGGAACAGGGTTTGAGGCAAGGCTGTGTATTGGCCCCAATTTTATTTTCACTCTTTGTCAATGAGTTCCATGTTTATTTAGTGTCTTATTGAAGAGACTTCCTAAAAGTCAAGAATCGCTCAGTGGCGGCCTTATATGCTGACACTACTGTTTTGATTACCCAGACCTCTTCAAGTCTCAAGAAACATATCAATAATTTTTGCAGCATTTATGGATAGCTTAGAGACCAAAACTCAGTATACGGCTGAAGGAGGTGGGCTATCAAACATAAGACCCATTTTTATAAAGGGAAGGCATCTAGAAAGAGTACACAGCTTTCTATATTTGATCCATTTGTATTCCAGTTTTGACTTACGGGTCCTTTATTTGGGGACACTGCCCAACTAAATAGCTCTAAGTTGAGGAGAACATATTCTGTAGCAGACTTTTGGGGCTGCCTCCCAACAGTCTGCTTTTTAGTATTCATAAAGAATTTGGTCTAAAATATGTCATGGATTACATTACGTTGGCAACCCTAATGCAGTGGCTATCTGTGTGGATAAATGATAAAGCCAGCTTAAACAGAGAGGTTATCGAGGGCTGTCTGAATCACAGTCTTCACCACAAAATCCCATGGTTTAAATATATTAGGCAGATGACTATTGAACCTGGAAGACCTGATTTGTACTCAAAGCTTACTGAAATGAATGAGAACACTAAAAGCATGTGTGAAGAAATCCTTATGGGAAAGGGTGATGATGGAAACTGAAAATGTTGAACTGCTTAAATCTTAGGCTTAGGTTATTAGTCAGAACTCCACTACTCCTCATTTTTATTGCATTGGATAAATAATGCCTGTGGGAGAAATCTTCTGATGAGATTTCATCTTGGTATTATTAGATCACCTCTATCAGTTCCATTGGGTCAAGATGACCCTTTTATATTGCCCCTGTGATGAAGTTTCGACCCATACAGTGTTACATTTTATTTTGTGGATATTATAAACAATTTACTCTACAAGTATCTGATACCAAAGTTGTGACTGAATGGATTTTATAAATGTAGGCCGGCCCTCTATGTTTTGTTTTCAAATCCTCTACAATGAACCTGTTTGTCATGCTGTTGGTTGTTTTGTAACGTCTGCTGTTTAATATAAAAAATCAGTGCTGTTTTGAATACCCTACTTTATCTATGAAGTCTGTTTAATGTTTTCACATGATAGCTTCTTTTTTTTTGTTTATTTATAGAACTTTCATGGCTAATGATGGTTAGCCGAATAAAGAGATTGAATAGATCACTTGTCAGTTATGAAAGAGCATCTTCTTCACCATGTCAGGCCTCTGTTTCAATGAATGATGAGAAGTTGTATTATTACTTTTTGCAGATGTTGGAATTTTTAGACTGATCACGTGACAGGGCATTCTCTTGTCTGCTGGTCTCTGGGCGTGCTGCATTATCCATTCATTGAAGCCAGTCATACACCCATATGCAGCAGATTCTTTATTGCTGTAAGATTCTTTAGTTTATGTGGTGCTTACACACAAGTATTCTAAGTTCATTGTTTATATTTTCTGTGCAATCAGTATTGCAGTCGGAACTGCATTTTTTTAAACATTCATTTATTTACACAAAAGTGAATGTTCTGCAGCAGTGTAGTCATATAGGAGTGCTTGTTATGTGTAAGTAAAGGGGATTCTATGGATGAAGAGTAAATAACAGAATAAATGTTTATAAATGAAATTGTGTGGGCAGTTTACTAACAAGTACTTTTGTACAAGATGTAGATGTTGAAGATTAAATGTGGGGGATGGCAAAGTTGTAAACTTACCTACACTATGTCTGAGCACAGCATACTAAGCCTCATCTGCCCTTCGGGTTTTCCCCCTGGGGGTACACCATCCCTCATACCTGGAGGAAGAAGCATGTAGCATAGAGAGACATCGTCCCCATGTGGATCAGGGGTCCCGTCGTCTAGGCAAACAGCTGCACTCAGCATACAGTCGTGGTCATCTGGCTGGAATCTCCCTCTAACTTGTCTGGGACACATGGGTGTTTTTATAATAAAACAGCTGAAATTCTAAGAAATTATCCTCACGTTTGAGTATGTGTTTTTTGTGAATGTTGGAGACCCAGCATACCACATGTGTCGGCAACCCTATCTGACTGTAGCCTTGGAGAATACACACAAAGTGAAATAAATGTCCTACTAAGAACTTGATGCTTTCCTACGCATAAGTACAATGAGATAAAGAAAATAAAAGAGCAACGCAAATGTTGCTATTGCTAGAAAAACAAAGCAATGCTGAATAAAATATAACAGGATTAAAATGCACAGAGGAAGGCCTAGTTAGCATAAAACAATATCTCTAAAACATGGCTAAAATAGCTATACAACAAGGCAACAACAAAATCTTCACCTTACAGTGACAACACCTGAATTGGCGACCCTTCTACATCGAGGACTGTCTGTGATGCTTCCCTGCTTCTCCTGGGACATTCCACCGTGAACGGGACTCTTGCACTGGTCTGAAAAGATAACTTTTCAGTGGGACTTACCTGGTTCCTGTGTCCGACCTGCGCTCCACTGCAGTCAGCTTGAACTTGTGACTTTCTCCCAGTCTTGAAGGACCAGATAGCTTTGAGTGCATGTTGAGCTTTTGGTGCTTTTTTTTACTTAAATATTTAAAATAGCATATGGCCAGCCTGCTCCTCGTGCTACATCGACTACCATCTGTGATGCTTCCCTGGTACTCGCCACTTGCCTGTGACAAACATCCACAATGCTTTCTGCCCCTCAGGGCCCCCTCTGCCACAAACGGGACATTTTACGCTCAATTGAGAAGGTAACATTCCAGCAGGACTAACCTGGTCCCTGTATATGACCTGTGCTCCATCGTGGTCGGCCTCAACTTGTGAATTACTCCCAGTCTTGCACGACCAGATTGCTGTGGTCGTGGCTTTGTGTATTTTGGCACTGTTTTCACTTAAATCTTTAAAACTGCATATGACTAGCCTGCTGCTCATGTTACATCGGCAACCATCTGTGGTGCTTCCCTGCTCCTTGTGACTTTCCCCGTTCTCACATAACCAGAATGGCGCTTTGGGCTTTTTGGCTCTTTTTTTTACCTAAATCTTTAAAAGTGCCTTTTTCCGGTTATACTGATTGATTTTGTTGTTGTTTTGGTCTTGATTTATTTATTACATTTTGCCCTATTTTTGTAAATTGGTATGAGATTTTTCTTGAGTTGTGTTGGCACTTTATTACTGCTTGAAGTGCTGCATAGATACTTTACTCATTGCCTTTAAAATAAGGCTAACTGCTCTGTGCCAATCTGCCAGAGGGTTGAGCACAGGTTAATTTGGGGTTTGAATTGTGCCTCACTCTGACAATGATGGCGGTTGTTGCTTGAGTAGGGTTTCAACCCCTCAACCAGTAACTCACTTTCTTACACTTACATAAGAGTTCCACTCAGAAGCTTTTTTTATATATATATATATATATACCAGACTATAGCTATTGGGCAGGGAGCTCCCCCGGCAGAGAGCAAAAAGTATGACTGAGTGGAGAAAGAAAGCAAAATCAGATGAAAGGAAATCTCATTTGACAGGCACAAAAAAGCGCAATACAGCAGTTCTGCATTGTGCTTGCATTAAGCAATCCACACACAATACAAATCGTAGGACGGGGAGGAGACATCAGTCCACTTCTTCGTACTCCACATCAGGGTCTAATGTTAGAAAGTAGTCCCTAACGGGCTGCTATATGTCCTTCAGTCTTCAAGCTGGCGGATGTAGTGAGGCATTGAGTTCACTGGTGGTGTCACAATATATTATATCCCAGAGCCAAGCAGCAACAGTTGGAAGTCTGCTGCTGCCCCAGTGGAGAGCTACCTGTCTTTTAGCCAGAAGGACGGCAATGGCAGCAATGTGCCACTTGCCGTGAGGTAAAGGTTAAATGTGACCTGGAGTCATTAAGGATTTCTGGATCAATTGTTGTTGTTCTATCGTGAGGGATATCATGGAAAACATATTCAGTCATGGCACAATTCCAATACAAATTCACAAAGTCAGCTTGGCATAGTTTACATTTAGGGCAGTGAAGTGATCTTGTGGGGTCAAGTTTGGCTAAAGCCTTCAGAGTTGTATAAGCCCAGTATAAATATTTAAAATGTAACAGCTTGTGTCAGTAGTTGCTAGACACCAGTTTAGTTTGCATGCAACAGTAATGCCAGGTTTTATCTGGGATGGTGTGACCCAAGTCTTGTCCCCATGCAGCTCTACTCTTCTCTGGTCAACTAGGCCGCAGTGGCAAAGAGGTGTGATAGAGTCAGGACAATAACCTACCACTATCTGAAATGGATATAACCAATCTAAGGGGACAAAAATCTTTAAGTTTTTTGGGGGTATGTAAGCAGGGTGTCCTACAGAGTGCTATGTAAACAGAAGATGCCAAAGCTGTCCATATGTGTCGGATCTGGATTTCAAGGTACCATTGACAAACAGGTAACCTATTATTTGCGGCTGGTGTGAGGCAAGCGATAACTCCTGGATAAGCGGTAGCCAATGGCTTAAGGGAGAGGCATGTCTGTGAAAAATATAAAGAATATAAAATCCACCATCCCAGGTAACACTGAAGCTTGGACTCAATCAATGTATCATAGCATTTGTATAGTGCAGCGCTATCACCCTTAAGGGTATCTGGGTGCCGAGGGTGCCATGTCTCAGTTGAACAGCCACGTCTTGAGTCTCCTCCTGAAGTCCGCCAGGGAGGGATTTGTTTGGAGGTAGAGGGGCAGGCTGTTCCAGGACTTGGCTGCTGTGTAGGTGAAGGAGCGGCCTCTGCTGCATCTACAATGGATGGAGATGTGTGTGCCAGGTTTAGCAAGGCAGAGCGCAGTTGTCTTGCTAGGATGTAGTAGCTCAGTCAATGTTTTATGTAGGACGACTCTAGGTTGTGGAGAGCCTCGTATGCGAGTGTGAGGATTTTGAATTGGCATGTCTTCTGGACTGGGAGCCAGTGAAGGTTCCTGAGGTGTGAGGTGATGCTTGTGTGCTTAGGGAGGTTGAGGATGAGGCTGGCTGCAATGTTCTGTAGAGTCTGGAGTCTTTTAAGTAGTTGGCAGAACACTCTGGCTTAGACAGAGTTGGCATAGTCAAGGCGGCTGGTGGCCCGGGTATGTGTAACTGTCTTTCTGGTGTCAGTAGGGATCAACTTGAAGATTCAGCAGAGCACACAGAGGATGTAGAAGCAGAAAGAGGCAACTGAGTTTACTTGTTGATTCATGGAAAGTTGGTTGTCAAGGACGATGCCTAGGTTTCATGTGTGGTCTGGTGAAGAGGGCATTTGTATGATTTCTGTTGGCCACCAGCTATGGTCCCATACAGAGGTGTTCTTTCTGGAGCGCAGGACTTCCGTTTTGTCTGTGTTCAGTTTGAGGCACCTGCTTTTCATCTGTGTTGTTACATTGTTCATGGCGTGGTGGAAGTTGGCTTTGGCACTGTGGAGGTCTTTGGTGAGTGAGAGGATTAGTTGAGTCTCATCAGCATAGGAGACTATATTGAGTCCTTAGGATCTGATGATATCTGTAGGGGGGGTCATGTAGATGTTGAACAGGGCTGGGGTGAGGAAGGATCCTTGGGGTACACCGCAGGTGATGTTCTTGGGTGTGGAAGCAAAGGGAGGAAGGTGAATGCTTTGCGTGCAGCCTGAGGGGAAAGAGGGGACCCACTTAAGGGTGTTTAGTTGAGCGACTATGTTGTGCAGTCTTTTGAGGAGAGTATGGGAGACTGTATTGAATGCTGCAGAGAGGTCCAGTAGAATCAGTGCTACCGACTTTCCTCAGTTGAGGAGGGTCCTGATGTTCTCCATGGTGGCGATCCATGCAATCTCCGTGTTGTGGTTGGCCTAGAAGCCCAATTGTGAGGTGTCAAGAAGGTGATTTCAGTCGAGGTAGTCGGTGAGCTGTTGGTTGAAGGCCCTCTCAAGCACTTTGGCCAGGAAGGAAAGCAGGGAGATCATTCCATAGTTTTTGAGGTTTCTGGGATTGGCAGAGGGTCTCTTTAGGAGGTGTCTGATCTCTGCATGCTTCCCTTCATCCAGGGAGGTTGCCATGGAGATGGAGGTGTTCAGGATGAGGGTTAGTTCTTTGCTAATAGTGTTGTCTCCGAGGTTGAAAAGCTGTGGGGGCAGGGGTCAGTGGGTGCCCCAGATAGGATGGATGACATGATGGCTTTGGTGGTCTGGTGGTCTGTGTGGTAATCGGGACCCAGGGGGTTATAGTGGGGCTGGTGTTCGCTGCTTGAGAGATTTTGTCTAGGCTTAAGGGCTGCCATGTAGGTGGCTCTGTCAGAGGGGTTCTTGGTCACACGCCATTGTTTCTCGAGTCAGTGGCAGTCAAGTTTGGAGTTTCTGAGCTCCAGAGTGTACCATCTTGCTGGCTTTGAGGTGCTGTTGGTTTTAGTGGGGTGACTGTCAGAGGATTTGATGATTCAGGTACTGAAGTTTTAGGCTGCCTGTTTGAGGGCGAGGTCTGCCATTGGCTTGGGTTGTGCAGTGCCTCGGGCTGTACCCATAAGCTCTATGCTATCTTGCCCCAGCTTCAGTGGGGGGTGCTAATGTGCTTGGAGGTGGAATTGGAGATGGTAAAATGGACGATGACCTGGTCAGTCCAGGTGAGTTCAGTCACATGGGTGAAACTGATTCTGTCTCTAGAAGTGAAGATGGCATCCAGCGTGTGTCCAGCTTTGGGCACAGGTTTGTTGACCAGCCGGGTGAGGCCGATCGTGCTGAGGTTCTCTATAAGGGAAGTGGAGTTAGTGTTGGAGTCGTTGAGGTGGAAATGGAGATCACCGAGTACGACGTAGTGGAGGGATTTGGTGAAGAGGGGAGCAATGAGGATGGCGATGGCATTGCAGAAGGCTGGGCATGGTCCCCCCAGACTGTATATGACGGTGCCTCTCATCGTGTTGGCATCGGTCTGGAGTTGGAAGTTGAGGTGCTCCATGAGGGGCACTGGGTCGTCGTCAGTGATGGTGCACTGAATGGTTTCCTTAAGGATGAATGCCCCCACCATATATGTTGGAGGTGTCTTGGTGTATCGTCTTGTAGCTGTCTGGGTTGGCCGTGGCAATGTTGGAGTTAGAGGAAGGTGTTAGCCATGTTTCAGTGATGACTGAGTGAGGACTAAGCTCAACATATGGTGGAAAGAGTCTGTATGTTGGGTGAGTAATGAAGAAAGGGGGAAATTGTGTGCCTTGGCTCTCTGGGGTTTAAGATGTGGCAACCTGGCATCTGTGTTATACCAGTATTAGGTGAAGTGGGATTGAGCCACTAAATAATATAATTGGAGATCTGGAAACCCGAATCCTCCACATCCATAGGGAACTGTCAATGTTACCCACTGAATACGGGCTTGTCAACCAGCCCAGATAAGTCATGTTAGAAGTCCCCCGCAGATTGGCAGAGACATTTTTGGTCAAAGTGATGGCGATATTTGTAAAAAGATTTAAAAACTGGGGAAGAACCACCATTTTAATGCTGGCAATTCATCCAGTATAGCTCAATGTAGCTTAGTCCACTGCTCCACCTGATTAGTGAGCTTGTCTATGACTGGGCCATAATTATGGTGTCTAACTTTGGATTTGTCTTTATGAAAATGCCAACATATTTGGGGGACTCAGTGCACAATTGCAGGGGATAGTCGAAGTAGAGTGGTTCAGTGGCCTCTGTGAATGGAAAGAGTTCCCCGATTTGTGCCAATTGATTGATAAGCCAGAAAAGGTTCCAAAGAGTATCACTTTCCAGATAAGAGGAGTTAAATTGGTAGGCTGGTCAAGGATCAACAGCAAAATACCATCCACATGTAAAGAAGCTAATGGAGGGCCCTGAAGGAATTAGAGGCCCTGGTGGAGGTGGCTCTCCTGTAGGCGCCTAACAAGGGGGACCATGGCGATGACAAACAGGAGGGGAGTGAGTGGACAGCCCTGCCCTGCATCCCTAGTTATCGGAAAGGCTTCAGAGAGTGTTCCATTTACTTGAAGGTGCGACAAGGGGACTTTATAGAGCAGCATAGTCTTGAAAGCCATTTGGTACTCCCACTTGACCAATGTTGCACATTGGAACAACCATTCAAGCGATTCAAATGCTTTTTCAGCATCTAAAAAGGGAAGTGCAGCAGGAGCGGTGGGGGAAATCTGGTTTTAATACCTCAAAATTAGTGCAAAGTTTAATTGATGGGGAGCAATGTGGGACAAAACCAGAGTGTACGGGATACATTTTACAATTCATTAAAAGGGAAAGGCATGAGGTTATTATTTTAGGTAATATATTATTGTCATGGTTCAGGAGTGAAAGTGGCCTAAGTAGTAAGGTAATAATGGCTTCCCACAGAGTAGGGGATACCGCGCCTACCTCAAGAGATTAGGTACAAACCACCAAGAGGTGTGGGGCCAAAATGGGCTTGTACGCTTAATTTAAGTTGCCTGTGAAACCGTCCAGTCCAGTTGCCTTACAGCCACTCAGGGAATTGATATCCTGGGAAATGTCCTCCCATGTAATAGGGGTGGCCTAAAATTGCTGTTTTCCAGGATCCAGCCACACCATGATTACTTCGACTAAGTACTCAGCAAGTGCGAATTTGCTCTTGTCCACTCATGTTGTGTACAAATGGCAGTAATAGGATGTAAGTATTTCAATAATAGTAGCAAAGTCAGTAGCGTCATGCCATCATCACCCAGGAGTCCTGTTACATACGTGGCTTGATAAGATGGTCCTGAGAGCTGAGCTAGGGTGCGGTTAGGCTGTTCACCCACACCATACTCACGTTCTCTAACATATTTGCCCAAATAAGATACCTCTCGTGCCCTAGGTCCCGGAACTCCTGTTTGAGTGTGAAGTGGCTGTTGAGGTTAGACAAATGCATGTCAGACATGTCCGTTGTATCAATATCACATAGATTCCCCTCCACCTTAGCCAGGTCGTTTTTAATGCTACGGAGTACCCCTGTGTGCTTAGTTATACATAGTCCTCTTATATTGGCTTTGAAGGCCTCCCAGAGCACATAGTGCCTGTCCATGGAGCCAATATTATTTGTGAAATATTCATTTAAGGCTTCTTGGATTTCTAAACAAAAACCTCATCATGTGAAGCAACATTGAGGAAACGCCATTACTTGATTGAGTAGCCATAGGATGGAAAAAGGAACATTGCTTTTACAGGGGCATGATAAGAAAGGGTTCGGGGCTTATGTGAGATATTAGTAATCCACAATAGGGCTCCATGGGAGATGTACCAATAATCAATGCGTGTCCAGACATTATGTGGGGCAGATTAGATGCCTCTGATGGGGCAGGCAGCCCTCTTCAAAATGATTACACTCCCTCAATTCATTTATGTGCCACAGAACAGCGAACAGCTGCTACCCAATCTCCCAGACACTGTCCACCAAAATAGATGGGGAACTGAGAATCCTGCATTAGGGTGGGGGACACCTGAGAATCTCGCTCAAAACACTGCAATGCAACCAATACATGCGCTCCCAGACATTGAGGGTTACCACTGGGCAACCTACCTAGTTAACTTCAATGATTGGATCTATGCCCTCAAGACCATCCAAAGTTTCACCTTGAACATGCCTTGCGGGAATGTAAAATGCACTTACATTACGTCTATGGAGGCAAGGGCTCCCAGATGTTGCTTCTGGCGATGCAGGTCGCATTGGCAGCATGGGGTAAAGCCACCAGAATATTAGGCTAGGATCACAGGCTAACCAGGGAAACCCCCTTTTGAGTGGGACTTGTCTTGCAACAGTTTACTAAATTTTGCAGGGATTCAAAGTGCGGGATACCATAGGCATCTCAAGGGTGGGAGACATATTGGAACAGGGGGACATCATTTAAATGCAAAGAGAACTCAGTATGCACCAGAATAAATTTTTAAAATGTGCACAACTGAGACATGCCTGGCAGGCTAAAAGGCTGATAGGGGTGCCACTGGGGGGGTTGAATCCTAACGGATGAACTAGGCAAAGGGACGATTTCCACCAGATATAGAACAATTGACAACAACATGTCACACACCTTGGGCCAGCTGTGAGAGTGGTGGCAAAGAGACATGGGAGAGTTTGA
Organism: Pleurodeles waltl; assembly: GCF_031143425.1. Classification (NCBI taxonomy): domain Eukaryota; kingdom Metazoa; phylum Chordata; class Amphibia; order Caudata; family Salamandridae; genus Pleurodeles; species Pleurodeles waltl. The sequence continues at coordinate 1,069,824,844 of NC_090448.1, forward strand.
GGATATAGACTGGGAGGCAGCTATGATGCAACCACATGAGGTTGTTATCAAATCCTGTCCCTGCCTGATAGAGTTCAAAATCCTCAATAGGGTCCATTTTGATCATAGTACGCTACACGCCATGAGGAGGGCGCCTGCCCCAAACAGTTTTCTCTGTGAGAACGTTGTGAGGACTTTTATACAAACAATCTGTGAATGCCCCGCATAGGAAAATACTGCACCACACCCCTCTGGGAACTATTGGCCATCTTGGAGGTCCCACTCCCACTTCAACCTCAGTTTGTTTTTCTAGAGATCCCTTGCGATGTAGATGTCTCGCGCACCAACCTGAACTTTAGTTCACTGGCTTTGGTAGTGGCCAAGGGAGAACTGGCCCGATACTGGGGAGTGGCCGAGGTGCCCTCCATACAAGTATGACAACAGGGAATGGACATGTATATGGCGGCGGAGAAGGTGATATATATTGTAGTGGAGGATGTCCCTCAAGTCCTTCAAGATTTAGGGGTGGTGGAGTGCCTACTATGGGTTGGAGTGAGTGGAAGGAGGCTCTGCTGTTACAGGAGACCCACCCACCAACCAGAGATAACTGCTACAGGGCTGTCTCTCACTATTTATTACATGAAATCCTCCTCTTTGTTCAATATGCTTGGGTGTCCTACAGTGTGCTATTTCCCATCTGAAGCTGCCAACACCATAAATCTTGTTGTTTCCAAACGGGATGAAAATACTCCAGATCACATGTGTTTGGGCATAATAGGCAAGATCACAAGATTCTCCCAATATTTTCAGAGGACATTTTTACTCTTTAGAGGAGTTGAAATGTCTGATTGAAAAACTCTGCAGATCTGTTCCTGCAGATCATTTAATTCCCCAGGGTGGCAGCAACTTCTCTTACTGGCCCCATTAGGAATACTGGAGTACTCATAATTATGTTCCAGGAATCTCAAAATATTTGAAGACTAACTTCCAATGAAGTGTCAAATAACATCACAATTATGTTAATATAAGTCAGAAGAGGATGAACGTTTCAAAGGGACATTCAGAAGCATTTGGCTGCTCAACAATAAGCTGTCAACAGTCATTACATCACTTGGTGAGAAACCACACTATTGCTTCTTTGGGTAAGTTTGGGTTACAAGGAAAACCACTAAAATGATCAAAACAACATCTAATGACACTTGGGAATATAAACTCCAACAATATTGTGGTAGTTGATGCTACTATAACAATAAAGTGGATTCATAATGAGCAGGCTTTCAATTTCAGTACAGTGGAACAACATTTTAATAATAGTTTTTTATCACTTCCAGCCTATCTATTCAATCTTCCTTGCATATGCTGGCAAAAACTCATTCTGCTTCTAAAATACAGACTTGGTCAGCACCTGAGGACCATTTATGTATCACTGAAGGCAGCTCCCCAAAGGTGTTAATCTGTCAATGAAAAAGGTTCTCCAGATATAACATAACAGATGTTTTTTTCCGCCCATTCCTCTTCCCACAACTTAATAACTCATTTAAATGTACTGTTTTATGTTTTTATTTTCCTCTGCTGTCTGGTGAGATCTTTGGTTCAGCACATTTGATTGCATTGCTAATAAGCTAGCAATTACCAGGTAGCCATAACAAACAACATTGCTGTGGCTTACTAAATGTAAAGAAATTATGGAGTAGCCTGTAACTTGGTTGCCTTTTTTGAAACCAAGGCTGGCCCCAGACTAATTAAGTGGACTGTTGGTGAGTTATAAAGGTCCGGTATTCTACTTCACTAAGATATCTCCAAAACACCATACCCAAATACCATCTAGCCACCACATGGAGGTTTATAAACCAGCTAGGTACTACTTATTAGGTGTATCACTGTTAACGCTCTTTAACTAATCTTTCGTGGACTCCACGCATTCAACATGACACTTGCATCAGTTTGAATTCTTAGTTAGCATTAGTCAACTGCTACTTCATGCTCCAGCTACCTCAATTAACACTTCTACTTTGTTCCTTTTTGAGCACTTTTTCAACAGGCTATTGGCTGAACAATATTTGTGACCAATGTTTATTGATCACTCCAAGCCAAGGTTGGTATGATCAAATTTCACCATTGCAACAATAAAAGGCTGACTTTGGGGTTGATATTTTCCCTTACATATCTGAAAAAACAGATTTAGGGATGTTAAATAGTACTGGTGCACAACATATTCTTGCTCTCTACAAACATGAATATTCAATGTTGTTCTTCCAAAGCACCATATCTCATTATGCAATCATTGTAGACCTCAAGAATTGACTATGGATGCCCAATCAGACTCGATCAATATGATTACAGTCATCTCCATATTCTGATCTAAAGTACCCATCGTCAAACTAGTCAAGAAAAGATTAGTATGCGCTGTTGAAGAGAACAACTGACATGCTGTTTGCCTACATAATTCGTTTTTAACAGAGGTTTTGTATATATGCAATATTGCTAGCACACATTATTGCCAATAAATTATTACTATGTCAACACCTAATAGTCCCTTGAACTTGCCTCAGAAGTGACCCTCTCTGTACAGAGGGGCTGCCTTTGTCTTCTAATCTGCTTCAGCTACCAGCTTATTACTAAAGATTAACTATCCAATATAGCACATAAAGTTTTGCTATCCTGGCCATCATAATCATCACTCTAGATTGTTTTAAAAAGCTGGATATTGTTGCATGCGAGAAGGAGCTATAAGAACTTAGTCAAATTATTCAGGTATAAGTTTTTGTTCACCTACCAAACATGGTCTCTGGTCCTTATAATCACCATGATCAAACAACCTTTAAGTATTAGTGCAAACAGTACTAGTATTAGTGTTCAATAACCATTTCTGTTTGTCTGGATGCTGGAGAATATATCCTAGGGTTCAATTCTCTGCAGAATCAATTATTCAACTTTGCCTCAGTACAGTATCATCTTTTAAATATTCTGTCACCAGTCTTTGATTTACTCAGAGGAGCAGTTATTTGTCTTGAAAGAACACCATCCAAATGGTTGTGAAAGCAGTAATGGTCAAATAGATGTGTACAAAAATAAACCTGTTTTGCCTAATAATGAGGTACCACTGCTTATGAAAATAATGCATGAGCCAAGAAGTCCACTCTTTACACTATCATTCAACTTCCTAAGGAGACAATATATTAATATGTTGGTTAGTGTTTTTTTCCACCACCTATATAAGCAAATTAACACATCACTACAGTCATTGCAGCAGATCATTACATTCACAATCACTATCCAGTCTAGAATGCAGCAAAGTCCCTCCATACTGGTATCCAAATTGTTGCGCTCACATTTTCAAAAATTCCAAATATAGTCCTTTTCTTCCCTTTGTCATTTACACTGTGCAGTGTGTATGTTGTACATAATTTATATCCATCAGATCAATAACATTACAAGACATATCTCTATTTACAGAACCATTGAAAATGTGTTCAGCTACAGTGTAGGAAATTCTTTTTTTAGTGTGTTCTCCCCAGAACCTTTTGCTGGACCCAATTTTGTTGCTGGATTTTGAATCTGCATAAAGGAGCACGTTTGTCCAGTTCTCCCTTTATATACTCATTCACCTAACACATGGAGAAACTGGCATACCCCTGTTGGGGGCAGAAAAGTGTCCTGCATGGTGACAGACATGCTCCTCTGCTGTGAGTGCCCCAGCTGCTACAAAATCTGGATTTGTGGTGCAGACGTTTTATTATAGATGAGCACAGATCATGCATATGGCCTAGGCAGATCTCATGGATTGTGGTCTTGTTATAACGAGAGAGGTGTGCAAAATTCTACCCTTTTAGTGGTAAAAGCCTCCAGACCTGATTATTAAGAATTACATAGCATGAGTGCGGTGATGGCAATATACAATTTTTGTAATACTAATCAGTAGGGTGAACAGGTCTTTTTATCCGTGTGTTCTGCTTTCCTACATATCTCCTATCGGAGCTTACAGAACCTCTCTGGAATGCACTTCTGAGTTCAAAGAAGACATTTATTGTTGTTAATTCTCCCCCACCCACAAGTTCTTGAGAGACAAAATTTGTAGATTTCAAGCACACGTTTAAAAGAGTAGTCGAAGCAATGAAAGCAAAATATATCACAGTACTTCTCAGTTGCAATGTACACAGCAAATATATATGATTATAGTATCAAAGCAAAGCATAAAAGTCAAAATTCATCACCGTATGGGTAAGTAGGGCCTATCTTCAGCTTCATCTTTCTGGGGTCTGCAAGTTGATGACTCCGGTCAACTGCGGGAAAGAGATTATCTACCCAAACGGGAGACTGGCAACTGACGTCTAGCTCCAGCCTGAAGTCAAGCAGATTCGAATCCAACTAACTGTAGCCCAGAGTCATCCTTAAAAGCAAACTCAGTGTGAGACTTGAACGACCTTGGAGAATGGCCAGTTCTCTGAGCCATTCCGCTCTCAGACTGGATTGCGAGGTAAACACAAAATCTACGGTCTGGTGTGAAGAAAACAGCTTGGTCCATCTTGTGGAAAAACACAGCTTGGAAAAAACACAGACATCTCTGCAATGTCTCAACTGCAATGTCTAACTCCACGTTAAAGCCAATAGACAGCTAACCTAAATATTAAATGTAATGTCTAATATCATGTCAATGTAAAGCCAATAGGCAGCTAAGCTGCTAATGTCATGTCAAAGCCAATAGGCAGCTAACCTAAATATCAAATGTAATGTCTAATATCATGTCAAAGCCAATAGGCAGCTAAACTGAATACAGAATGTAATGTCTAATGCCATGTCAAAGCCAATAGGCAGCTGAGCTGAATACAAAATGTAATGTCTAATATCATGTCAAAGCCAATAGGCAGCTGAGCTGAATACAAAATGTAATGGCTAATGCCATATCAAAGCCAATAGGCAGCTGAACTGAATACAAAATGTAATGGCTAATGCCATTTCAAAGCTAATAGGCGGCTAAACTGAATACAGAAAGTACTGGCTAATGCCATGTCAAAGCCAATAGGCAGCTGAACTGAACAAAACATATAGGGGGTCATTCCGACCCTGGCGGTCATGGACCGCCAGGGCCGGGGACGGAGGAAGCACCGCCAACAGGCTGGCGGTGCTTCTGGGGCAATTCTGACCGCAGCGGTAAAGCCGCGGTCAGAAAAGGGGAACCGGCGGTTTCCTGCTGGTTTTCCCCTGCCCCAGGGAATCCTCCACGGCGGTGCTGCAAGCAGCGCCGCCATGGGGATTCCGACCCCCTTCCCGCCAGCCTGTTCCTGGCGGTTTACACCGCCAGGAAGAGGCTGGCGGGAACGGGTGTCGTGGGGCCCTGCAGGGGCCCCCTAACAGGGCCCCATTCAGATTTTCAGTGTCTGCAAAGCAGACACTGAAAATCGCGACGGGTGCCACTGCACCCGTCGCACACCAGCAACTCCGCTGGCTCCATTCGGAGCCGGCTTCATCGTTGCTGGGGCTTTCCCGCTGGGCGGGCGGGCGGCCTTTTGGCGGTCGCCCACCCACCCAGCGGGAAAGTCAGAATGACCGCCGTGGTCATTTGACCGCGGTGCGGTCTTCTGCCGGTCTCCGCCCGGCGGGCGGCACCTGCCGCCCGCCGGGGTCAGAATGACCCCCATAATGTGCTACTGGTGAACATTGAGCAACTAATATGCGCAGTGGTGAAACACAAAGTCATTGGTCAAACACAATTAATAGCATCACACCCTGTCAGTGGAAAGGGGCCTACTGGCCCACCTACGGAAGGGTTCTGTGCTGTGTACTTAAGTTGCCCTTTGACTACATCATGTTAGTATGTAGCATTGTGCAGACCATGTGTGATTGTGTGCATGCTGTAATGTATGTGTGCCTGTGAGTCCCATGTTGGAAAGCTAGAACCTTGGTAAGGCATGTGGAGGGAGAGGAGCCACCCCAGACAGATGTGTGCATTGCCTGCATTCCTGGGAGCTGGGTGTGACACACACTGGAGAAACAGAGAGGAGACTCTTCTTTGCAACTTCAAAAAGACTTTGATTTTGGACAGGTCACTGGTGAATACGGCCTGGGAACACTGTCAGAGAGATGATGGGTCTGGTAAAGAAAACACTTCAGAGTCAGGGAATCCTCCTGGGCAGGGATGGGGGCTTTAGACCCTTTTTTAAGGCACATATCAATGAGGCTAACAACCAGGTATGGTCTTCTGGACACTCCCATGGCCTGTATTGTGGGGCTATCAAGATTGGAGTCACTCCTTCTGTGACATAAAGGACAGGACAGAAGATTGTATACTTCAAAGTGGTCAACCCTCACTACACGAACTTCAAAGACTAAGACACTAAATCACATCTATGCTTGTAAATAGATTATCAAAAGGGAGTGTGAGTCTCCCAAACTGTAGCTGTACACCAATGTGAAGAAGGTCAGCATAGCTTCAACCGGTTGTGACCAGGACAGGGGACCAAGGTCTGCTAGTCTCTCTGCGGGGTGAGGGGACATCACCCAGGAGAATCAAGACCACAGGCTACGGAATAGCACATATCTGGCATTATATTTGCTGGAACTAAACTATACCCTAATTGTGCGTCACCTAGAACTGAGATGTTCGACTAAACCTGTCATATCTTATTATACATTTAGTTTGCCCATCTCACTAAAATGTTCCTCTTCTAAAGAAGGTTTACTTTCAGCAATGCTGCAAGGCAAAAATAATCTGCAGACTAAAAAGGAAACTTCCATTTTGAGCATAAGATGATTATAGTATGCCCATAAATTGAATTTGAGCTACATTTTCACAACTGTGAGGCCATCTAACTTGTCACTATTATAACATATACATCCATAACCTTGGAAACCGATGGCTGACCACCACACCTATCACAAACATCAGAGGCTCTCACTCATAAGTTCCAAGGGTTGAAAGGACCAATAGTTGAATGTAGTGGACCATGGGCCAGATGTACTAAAGAAGCATTTTGCGAGTTGCAAATAGCGAGTCTTAGCGACTCGCTATTTGCAACTCGTAAAATGTCATGCAGAACGGTGTCTCAGACACCGTCTGCGAGTCGGTATGGGGTCGCAATGACCCACCTCATTAATATTAATGAGGTGGGTCGCAAATTGCGGCCCCATACCGACTATGGGCACTCGCAAACATGGAGGCCTGCTGTAGTCAGCAGACCTCCGTGTTCGTGACTGCTTTAAATAAAGCAGTTTTTTTTTTTTTAAGTGTAGCCCGTTTTCCTTAAAGGAAAACGAGCTGCACTTAAAAAAAAAAACGAAACCTTTAGTTCGGTATTTTTTCAGGGCAGGGAGTGGTCCCTTGGACCACTCCCTGCCCTGAAAAAAAATTTTGGGGTCCAGTCACAAACTGGAAGGGTCCCATGGGGACCCCTTCCAATTTGCGAGTGGGTTACCATCCACTTGAAGTGGATGGTAACTGCAACACTATTTGCGACCGCATATGCGGTCGCAAATGGTATTGCATACCACTAGGAATCGCAAATAGGAAGGGAACACCCCTTCTTATTTGCGATTCTGAAATGCATTTTGCGAGTCGGTTCGACTCGCAGAATGCATTTCTGCATAGGAAAATGCGATTTGCAACTCGCAAACGGCAGTTTTTGCCGTTTGCGAGTTGCAATTCCTTTCCTACATCTGGCCCCATATTGCCTAACTAATATGTATTTACCCCCAGCTCCAAAAACATTTCTTTGATCAGATTGAGACTGGCCTTTATATCTAAAAATCACTGAGTCTTAAAAATGCCATTTTATAGTGATGATGGATGATTTTAGTGCCAACGTTTCAAATCAATCATTATGGAATTTCACTACTAAAAGAAGGTTCTGAATATTTTCTCACCATACTCCTCCATAATTTAATGGTAGATACATTTAGTTTAATAATCTCAAACAGAAATGTATTATAATAAATGGCGGACTTGAAAAACATATTCCTGAAAATTGTACATACTCTTGTGATTAGAAGGTAATCTATACAACACTGCGTAATTTCCTTGTTTTCTGTATATAGTCTTCTGTCAGATATCAATATAAAAAAATACCAGTAGTTACCATAGAATACTACCTTTCAGAGTTGTTGTCTCCCCAGAAAATATGCTCTTTAAGTGATGAGAGGTGTATTCAGAAATAAAATGGACAAATGTAGTGGAATACAAATGCTGGTCATTTGTCATCAAAAGCAAATTATGACACAACCAACTCTTCTAAATATCTATTTAAAGAAAGTGAAGTATTTTTTAGATGTTAAAACTGAAAGGTGTAAGTCCTCCAAGTTCGAGATAGCATTGACGGGTAGGACATAGCTCTAAATAACTCAACAGATTAATTTGAATATATTTTACCCAATCATAGCGAAGATAATTAGTACCCTAAATAAAAGGAGAGCTAGGTACCAAACTATGTATAAAAGGCATCTAGCAGACTGTCTGGATTGATCTGCCTGGAGTTGCGGTCTCAAGAAATATACAAAGATGTTGGAGTATAATGGCAGAAAAATGTGGAAAGGATGGTGGCTAGGCCCATCCCTAATAACAACCATGGTGTATTATCCGATACATTTTTATGATTCGAACACCCCCCATAATCCTAAAACATTTTTTAGTACAACAAACTTTCTTCTAATAACGAATATGGGCCAGGTGTTATTGGAAAGAGACCATAGCCTCCCCTCAAAAATCTTAACAAAAAATGGATTAAAACAGGGTTGTTTACTTGCACATTTATTGTTTTCCCTTCATATGTATAACCTACCTTCTGTTCTTTTTGCTGTTTGACTCCCGAGTTTAGGTGGTCGCAATTTACCCAGTTTACTGTATGCAGATGATGTTATATTACTTGGTTTTACCGCAAAGGGTTTGCACAAAGCATTTTTTATGGATAAATACACCTAAAAGCAATATTCTCATGTTCAATAGAAAGATTATGCAACCAAAAGTAAACTTCAGATGGTACCTAGGAAATTAACCCCGGGAAATTGTTAAAATCTATCCTTAAAATAGGAAATGTTTTGCATCTCAATTAAATATTAAACATCATATACTGCACCGATCTAGAAAAGCAGTGTCACATGCACTGCGATCCATCTATAATGCACACGTAAGTGGACATTTAAAACATCTGCTCACATGTCATCATCTGAAACATTTTATCATCTGTAAATCTTCCTTAGTCTTACATATGTGATGAAAACTATTAATAGTAGTAACTGGTATTTTATTAATTTTAACTGATGGGAAAATACTGCATAAACTGCGCTCGTTGACTTCTATGACTGCTACAAAGGCAGTTTGTCTGGAACTTGGTCTGAATAGTGCCTTTGTGATAGATCTGGCAGCATTTCTAAGCAATGAGTTTTCGGTTGATCCACTGTGAGAAACTTTCATTGAGGGAACGGCTGCATGCAGAAATTTAGGTTCTGAAGTGAGTGGACAGCATATTTAGGAAAACTTCCCAGATGCGCTGGAACTGTTCGCTATATTGCGGGCCCTCTTTGAGTCTATGACATTGCCACCGCTGAAATTCCAATTAAAGAAACTTCCTCTATGGTCAGTAAATTGAAATAAGACAAAGAATTGTGCTTACTCATGGAGTAACACAACATTTTTACCTCTACCTGAGTTGCGAATAAACACATTTACATTTGTCTTACAGTATTAAAACATGGGGTTCATCACATGGTTTTAGACATCACCAGCTTCTGATACCTCCTTTTAAAAAATTCGGTATAATCTCAGTCTATGCAGATTATACAAATTATAATATTCGTTATGTCCCTTAAAAATCTATCAATGGGTTTTACATTCTTTTTAAAAGTGGTCACCCAGGACATTGCAGGAGCCGGTCCTGGGGGTAGCAGTCCCCAGGGCAATCTGTGGCTCTATGAGGGGAGCCGCGCAGCCCTCCTCTAATGAAGACATAGCCCCGGGTAGGTGGTGGTCCCTGGGGGCTTAGGGGGCCAAAAGGGACTCCCTTTCTTTTTTAAAATATTTGCCCCAGGGGGTGGTGATCCCAGGGCAGTGGGGGGGCTTTGTGTCCCCCCCTTCTCATAAGTCAGTGTAGCCCATGGGAGGTGGTGGTTCCTGGGTCTGTGGGTGATACCATTGGGCCTCCCTCACTTACTTAAATCATTTTTTCTCCAGAGGATGGTGCTCCCAGAGGTTCGGGGGGCTGTGCGGCCCTGCAATCATATTTCTATATTCGGCCAAGTATGGTGGTGGTCCCCTGGGCTGTGGGGAGGACGTAGGGCCACCCCCACCTTAAAAAGAATTTGGCCCCTGGGGGTGGTGGGTCCTGTGGTGCGGGTTGCTGTGGCCCCCACTCACATTTGCTCAATCACCCCATGCGCCCTCCTCCTACATTAACACCAAATTCCACTGGGACCTGGCCCACCCTGGGGCAAATAAAAAAGATACTTTTTTTTTTTTTATCTTTGGACCCATCTGTGGATTTTTCTTATTTTTTTTTTTTTTATATGCTTTTTAGCCCTTTCGGGGTCACTCAGGCACGCCAGCACCAGGACTAAGAGGTCAGGGTGACTCTACCCTGGCCCCTTTTTTTGTGTTTTTTTATCTGGGACTCGGCTAAAACCGAGTTCTAAGATGGCTGCAACACTTCCTTGTTTAAGTGTTTGCAGGCCATCAGCACGAGGACTGTTGGTTCCGCAGGTGATCCGCGTCCCTATATATCTATATTTGTTGTCCCTAAATTACTCCAAAATTACTGAACGGATTTGCACCAAACCAGACAAGTCGTAATCCGTGGAACAGTATCTAAAAATTTGGTGTAATTCCGTTCATTGGTTCGGACTGTAGGCAGGTCTAAAAGTCCTATGGAAAAATGAATGGGGAAAGGATGTTTTGGGACCCCCCTATCTCCCATCCCCACTTGATGGATCACCCCAAAACTTTCAAGACAGAAGATGAACTTAGCGAAGTATAAATGTTGAGAATTTCATGAAGATTCACCAAGCGGTGCCAAAGTTATAGCAAAGCAAGAAATGCTCTTCCTATGGAAAATAGGTCTTACTTATAACTATCTAGGTAATATATATATATATATATGTATATATATATATATATATATATATAATGTGGTATTCTTGGGCATTAGTAGTGCATATAGGGAAAGTGAAAAGGAAAATCAAGAAGCAAATTCTTCAAGCCCCACAATATTTACTAGCTGCTACTTTGTTCCCCAATAACACTAAAAGATTTGTTGACGAAAGGAAGCATGAGGCTTCCATAATGTAATGCAGGACTTCCTCACTGGAAGAACACAGCCTCAGACTACGGCCGTTCATGTCGGTACCCAAAGACACATGCTGCGGAGTGCCCCAAGGATGTTCACTCAGCTCAACGCTTTTAAACATCTACAAGGCCCCACTTGCGAAGATCATCAAACAACATAGGCTAAACTTAGTCTACTACGCCAACTACACCCAACTGATCCTCTCCATGTCCAAGGACCCTGCAAAGGCCAAGAGAAATTTCCACAATGGGATGAGAGCAGTCGCCATCTGGATGGAGGCCACCTGCCTCAAACTCAACACAGACAAGACAGACCTCTTCTTACTCCACCCCACCCTTTCTGCCTGGAATGATTCCTGGTGTCCCACCAATCTGGGAAACGCCCCTGTCCCAACAGACCACACACGCAACCTGGGCATCATCCTGGACTCCTCTGTCTCCATGACCCACCAAGTCAATGCCGTCTCTTCGTCATGCTTTCACACCCTCCGACTCAAGTGGATTCCCTCAGACACAAGAAAGACAGTCACCTGCGCACTTGTCAACAGCAAACTGGACTTCGGCAATGCATTCTATGCCAGCATCAACAAGAAACTTCGATCAAGACTACAAGTCCAGAATGCATCAGCCAGACTTATCCTGGACATCCTCCGACACAGCCGCATCCTCCTCCCACCTCAGAGAACTACACTGGCTCCCAGTCAACAGGCGCATCACACACAATCTCCTCTTTCACACCTACAAGACACTGCACAACATAGGACCGGCATTCCTCAACCACCGCTTCACCTTCTACATACCCAACAGAAATCTCTGCTCTTCCCAGCTTGCCCTTGCAGCCATCCCCAAGATCCAGAAAAGCACAGCAGGAGGAAGATCCTTCTCCTACCTGGAAGCCTGGACATGGAAAATGCTACCTCTCAAACTCAGGCAGACAGCATCAGTGAAGCAGTTCAGGAAGGACCTCAAGACCTGGCTCTTCGACAGAGCAGCATGCCCGCAAACAGTGCCTTGAGACCTTATGGGTGATTAGCCACGCTCTACAAGTCTATGATCGATTGAATCTATAATTGATGCAACAACAAGCTCCTCCAATGATTTAGTGGACCAGACAAGCTGAAAAATGTGTGGTAGAGAAAGCTTTAAACCGAACAAGAAAGTTCCACTTCTCTGCAATGGCATCAATTAACCAAAATGCCAGTGTTAATGGAAGCAACAAAATATGCTCTTTGACCTGAGATGACATCACATGAAGCAATATCACATAATTGCACCTCTGGTGGCATTTCAGCAAGTGATTTAATGTGACATTTGATCATAATGACAACAGAAAGCGAAATTACCAAGGGAAAAAATATGAGTGCAAAATAAATCAATATCAATATGACGTACGTGTCTTTTTTTAATTCTTACACATATAACAACAGGCTGCTGCAATGTCAAGAATGCAACCATCACAAACCCATTGGTATCCATCTTTGCAAACAACCATGCTATGCTGCTCTGTTACAATCCACAATGCCCACTTACAGCTCTTAATAACATCCACAGTCCCACATGATTAGATACAAATATAATTGGAAAGATCATTTGGGAACAAAGATCAGGACAGCATTACCTGTAGCAGTGCTGGCAATCATGGTGCTGGGACAGGCTCAGCAGTGAAAGCTGCAGTGCAAACTTTCTTCCTCTTCTCCCCTCCACACATACACACACGCTCTCCAAAAGCAGCAACATGTGATGACTAAACATTCTTACTTGTTTGGAATGAGGCTAAGGAGGTATTCAAACAAGGTTTAATACTGGGGTTAGTATGATGCTAAACATAATTGCAACATAATTGCACCCAGTGTCCACATGGCACTTTCAGAGTGGCCATGGTAAGGCACGTTTCCATTCAGAATCACAAAACCCTGTGAAGCACATATTTCCATTCCAGGTAGTTTGACTTCCAACAACCTCCAATCAATCCTTACAAAAAGGCCACCTGTGGGGTGGTGCAAATGTATTCAGGGCATGGGGTCGGGTACTTTTTAGGACAGGGTGAGGTAGGTTTTAGGGTTCAGAGGAGTCTGGGTAGTTTTGAGGAGGGGGTGGGGTAGTTTTTAGGGTTCAGGGGGATCCTGGTAGTTTTTAGAACAGGGTGGGGTAGTTTTTAGGACAGGGTAGGTTTTAGGGTTTAGGTTGAGGATCGGGGTAGTTTTTAGGACAGGATGGGGTAATTTTTAGGGTTCAGGGGGGTCGGGTAGATTATATGACAGGTTGGGGTAGTTTTTATGACCGGGTAGGTGTAAAGGTTTAGGGCAGGGCAGGGGGTGGGGGTACTTTTTTGGACAGGGTGGGGTAGTTTTTAGGACAGAGTAGGATTTAGGGTTTTGGGGCTGGATCGGGGTAGTTTTTAGGACAGGGTAGGGTAAGTTTTAGGGTTCAGGGCAAGGGCATGGAGTCTGTAGTTATTAGGACAGGGCAGGGTACTTTTTAGGACAGGGTAGGTTTTAGGGTTCAGGGTGGGGGCCAGGGTAGTTTTTAGGACATGACAGGGTAGGTTATAGGGTTTAGAGCATGGCTGGGGTCGGGGTAGTATTTAGGACTGGGTGGAGTAGGTTTTAGTACAGGTCAGGGTAGCTTTTAGGGTGTAGGACAGGGTAAGTTATAGGATTTAGAGCGTGATGGGGCTCAGGGTAGTTTTAAGTCAGGGCAGGATAGGTCCTAGGGTGGGGGCAGGGGTTGGGGTAGTTTTCAGGACAGGGTAGGTTTTTGGGTGGGGAGTTGGTTAGGTTTTAGGATAAGGTGGGTTCGTTTTTAGGACAGGGTAGGTTTTAGGGTTTAGGTCGGGGTAATTTTTAGGATAGGGTGGGGTCATTTTAAGGACAGGATAGGTTTAAGGGCTTAGGGTAGGGTGGGGGTTTGGGGTAGTTTTTAGGACAGGGCGCGATAGGTTTTAGGACAGGGCAGGGTAGCTTTTAGGGTTTAGGGTGGGGGGTCAGGGTAGTTTTTAGGACAGGGTAGTGTAGGTTTTAGGATTTAACGTGGGGTCGGGTAGTTTTTTAGGGCAGGGCTGGCTAGGTTTTCAGATAGGGCAGGGTAGCTTTTATGGTTATGGTGGGGGCACGGGGGCAGGGCAGTTTTTAGGATGGGGTAGGGTAGGTTTTAGGGCTTAGAGTAGGGGGTAGGCTAGTTTTTAGGACAGGTGGAGTAATTTTTAGGAGAGGGTAGGTTTTAGGGTGTTGGGGGGGTTTCATCACCCAACCACGCTTAGCATTACCACTGAAAACGTCCAGATTACAGTGTGTCAGAGAACATGTACCCTGTAAGAAGGACAGTCCAGCTGTTGAGCCCCGAGAAATACCCCAACCTTTTGGCTGACAGAACGCGGAAAGTAGAGAACAGGAACCTGGTTATTTTATTAAGGTTAATTTTAAAAACCATATTGCAATAACACATAGTGTATTGCTAGCCTTTCTGGCAGGTCTTCCCAGGTCCAGAATTGATGCTGAAGAGGTGGTGTCTAAGGTCCAATATTTATACTAGGTGCCTTCTTTGAAGTGGGAGAAGCTTCCATAGTTATCCCTTCGAAGTGCATAGGCATCCTGCCTCCCCTGCCCTGGCTCCAGGCTAACTACAGGGGGTATACAGACCTTTATGTGGAGACAAAACACTCCCTGTTCAGGTTTAAGTAGGACTCTGCCCAACTGTGTCGTCCCATTCTGCCAGTGATGGCCTATCAAGGCACACGTAAGCCTTCTATTGTGTGTGGCTGCTTAGAGGAAATACACAAAGCACAACTTTCATCCACATCCAGTCATGTGGCACAGAGACAGGCTGCAGGCATTAAATGGCCAAGGCAGGAAATTTTCCAGAAGTAACATTTGAAAACTATAATTTAACATCGGCCTTTTTCATAAAAGAATATTTGTTACTACAATACCAAAGACACCAAACATGAATTGGTTACGTATTCCCAATTGGAAGTTACAGCTTGTTAAATGTAATAAGGTAACTTCAATGTTATCCTATGATAGAAGCAGGCCTTGAAGTATTGATAAAGGAATTTGAGTTTTTCACTACCAGGGCATATAAAAAATCAAAATTACGTCTACTAGTTAAGTCAATTACACCCTGACCTGTGGACTCTTTAAGGCCTACCATAGGGATGACTTCTGTGTATTAAAAAGAAATCATTGGGCCTGGCGAAATGTTGCTTTTGCCAGGTTGAAATGGCAGTTTACACACACACAAACTACAATGGCAGGTCTGATACAAGTTTAAAGGGCTACTTAAGAGGGTGGCACAAGAAGTGCTGCAGGCCCACTAATAGTATTTAATTTGCAGGCCCTGTGTACATGTAGTACCACTTTACTCGGGGCTTATAACTAAATTATATATGGCAATTTGGGATTAGCCAATGTTACCATGTTTTAATATGTGAGCACATGCACATATACATTGGGTGAGCACATGCACTTTAGCACTGGTTAGCAGTGGTAAAGTGCACCAATGCCAACAATAACGAGGTCAGGCAAAGTGTTTGTGGGAAGACCACCCTAAGGTTGACAGGTCTAACAATAAGTCTCAGACACTGGCAACTGCTTGACTACATTCTAATCTATTGTGTTTAGCCCACTGCACCATTCCAGCTGCGGACCAACCATATACAAATAAGTCTTGAACCTGCTCCATATGGACTAGCCCAGCCGGAAAGGTAAGCCATGTCCCCTCAAAATATAAACACCAGCAACCCCAGACAATGCAGTCTAATTGTCTACTCAGTTACCCAAAACTTACAATTTGACTAGCCCACCAGATGTTATTCTTTTAACTATTATGCAAGTGTTCACAGTATTATAGAAATAATGTTGTATTTTGGAGAAATAGTTTTGGCACATACACAAACCACATCACATAATGAATGATTGTGTTGCAACATATGCTCTCAAAGTTAACTGTGTTTGAAAAATATGCACTGTGAAGCAACTTTGTAAACCAACACACTTAATCAACTTATTCCTGGGGGAATTTAGCAGCTGTCATGAAATGCCTTCGTCCGTGATTTTATTTTAGTCTTTGTTTCTAATTTTCATTCTTAAGGCATTTATGGAAATTCAAAGTAAGCCCATGAAGATTCAGCTTTATTTGCATTTAAATTAAAAATGTGAGTGCATCTGTTCTCACAAACAATGACTACTGTTCAAACATTTGCTGATTCCCTTGTAAAACATGCTATGTACAGAGGCATAATAATTGAAAGAGTGTTGGAATGCAGGGGTTAAAATATGACAGCTTGTTTTCTAACCAAAATTAGGTAGCATTTCAATGAATAAAATGCATGCAAATATGCTGAGTTGATTGGCAGAAAACAATATTAAAACTGATGCTTGAAGACAAACAGGAGTGAAGGTTGCAATTCACAAAAGGGAATCTCCTCGCATATGTTATTCGCCAATTTCAGGTGGAAATGAATACCTAGTCGTAGGATTTCTACAATTACCATTTGAGGGGAGAATCTTACCATAGTAATTATGACTGTTTAGTTACTACTAGTCATTTTTACACCATATTTCTATCATAAAAGGCAGACATCTTTACCTATGTTATGGAAAACTCAAATTGGAAAGTATGCACAGTTTTCACCTGACCTCAATGGCATTAATCGACCAAACAAATAAACCCAGCACACAGACCCTTCTTTCCATCCTTTTCCCTGGATTATGTCACTTTCAGGTCACTGCAGGAGCAGCCTCTAAAATGCAGCAAGCCCCACTCCAGTGGAAGACGAACTTCACTGAGGAGGAGACAGAACTTGGAGTTTCCATGGTTATAGTTCACTTTAGGGAAGAAAACTGCGCTGTAGCATGTGGTGATGTCCTGCCATATTTAATTTTGTGATGCATTACTGAGTTAAGTGCCTTCCCTCACCCACACAGCTAGGATTATTGTGGAAGACCCCCTCTCATATGACTGCCTATTCTTCTTGGAAATAGCTGTGGGTCCAAATAGGCAGGTTGCAAAATGAGACCCGCCCATTTAGTATACACGGATGTAGTTGCTTTTTGACCATCCAGTTTGACTTTTTATTGTTGGTAAACAGACTGCATATAGCTAGTGCCAGTGTCCACCATTTAAGTTAATGATGCTGCATTGCAGCAAGTATAAGGAGCACTTGACTGGTTACTACGCCAGTGTGTTTAGTCACTTAGGAGGTCTGCAGTTTTGCAATGAAAGCCCAACCTCCTCTGGAGGTTTTGATGATAGAGATGGAGATCAAATGCAAAGTGGATGATTGCCAGAGCTTGCCAACAGAAGTAAAACAAGCCCAGG
Source organism: Pleurodeles waltl (assembly GCF_031143425.1). Classification (NCBI taxonomy): domain Eukaryota; kingdom Metazoa; phylum Chordata; class Amphibia; order Caudata; family Salamandridae; genus Pleurodeles; species Pleurodeles waltl. The sequence continues at coordinate 1,069,842,407 of NC_090448.1, forward strand.
ATCATCCAAATTGGCCTAACGGGCCAGATGGTCTTTTTAACTTGGCAACCTTTGACCCCCTTTTTGAATGACAGAGCTCATGGCACCCCGCTGCCCACCTGAATATTACCCCCAGGGGGATCAGGGCCCAAGGTCTTTGCAAGGAGTATTTCCCATTTTGACCCAGGAAGGGGGTTGTTGGGGCTTGCTCCTCAGGCTCAATTTTGCCCATTGGCTAACGGAAACCGGGGACACACCTTGGCACTTCCCTATTAGGGAGAAAAAGTGCTCAGGGCCCAATCTCTGTGCCTCTACTGGCAATAGTCTCGCTCACCATGCCCATGTTTAGGAGGAGGGGGATGGCCACTGAAAAACAAACTCCTTTCTTGCATGGAGCTAGCTGGGAATAAGCAAGCTTCAGGGTCCCACACCAGTGGGGATCTGACTGAGGCAGCCAAGAGTGGACTTCCCGAGCTGCCCACACCAAGGAGTCAAGGTGGGATGCCCCGATCGGGCTGGGCACCCCAGAAAAGGTTTTAAAAACACAATAGAGAAAAGCTTGGCAGCTCTCTCCGGCACAGCTGGAGAGCTGCTAATAAAATATTCACTGCTCCTGGCTGGAGCGCCCCAAGATGCCCTCCTGCAGGGCTTTCTTATTTGCATCTATTTCTTGCTCTGTGTCGACCCCAGGATGGCCGGGGCACCACCAACACAGTAAAGAAGGGGTATAGGGGCTGTAGGAGTTGCAACATACTGCCCAGAATTCACTTTTAAACTTACTTTACTTTGTTGCGATCCACAAAATTATGACCCCCCGCATATTTTCAGTATTATATAGGCATTCCTAAGGCTGGAGTGCTTGCTCTACAGCTGGAAATGCACCTCTCTATAGGAGCCGGTTTTATGTCTGCATTTTATGTGGCCTAAAAGTGTACAAAGAAGACACATAGACTGTAGCACCATGTAGAGGCAGGTTCTATGGTTGCATTTTACACAGGCTGGAGATGTATGAAGAGGACATACCAAGTGCAACACCCTTTAGGGGCAGCTTCTATTGTTGCAATTTATGTAGCTTAAAATGTGTACAAAAAAGACACAGACAAATATTATGTTTAAGTTTGATGCTTTATCAACCATTGATGTTGCCAGTGAATATAAAAAAAAAAATGATATGCTTTATTGCTGATATTTATTGTATTTACACATGGTTATTGTTGATAAGATTTTTTAACACATGCAATATTTGCTTTTTCAAATAGTGATCTTAGATCAGTAAGCTCATCTTACTTACGATAACCCATGATAAAGCCACTAGGCTTAACTTATATGTTCTGATGACCCTTGATAAAGCCAATAGGCTTGTTTTATCTAAATTAACAATGCCTTATATTGTAATGTGCTGTCTGGAATAGGTGGGGAGTACTGTGATTGTGAGGGTCTTGACCCTTTAGAGAGGCACATGTGATTTCATAATGTAATTTAACCCCTTTGCTGATAGGCCTTCCCAACCTTGTGCTAAGCCTTTCTTTGGCTGTTTGGGGTAGTTCATGATTAGGCCCTGTTAGAAATAGGGTCTTTGGTTGGCAGTGAGGTTACCCTGTCCAAGCAAGGACCCTCACTCTAGTCAGGGTAAATCACACACAATCCAAATCATCCTGTGCCCACCCTCTGGTAGCTTTGCAATGAGCAGTCAGGCTTAACTTAGAAGGCAATGTGTAAAGTATTTGTGCAAGTAATCATGCAATAACACAGTAGAACGCCACAAAAACTACACCACAGTGTTTAGAAAAATATATAATATTTATCTGGTAAGATGCAGGTCAAAACAATCAAGATTCAATAAGCTGCATCGTTCTCCTCTTCGGAAATTCAGGCTGCGTCAATCTGTTTCGGCGTGCAGTGATTTTCTCACTGTGATGCAGGCTGTGCGTCGTTTTTTGCAGGCTGTGTGTCGATTTTCGCCGCACAAGAAGTTCTTTTGCAGGAATTAAGTCTTTTTGGTCCTGAGACTTCAGGGAACAGGAGGCAAGCTCTATTCAAGCCCTTCTTAGCACAGCCAGAAGACAGCAAGGCAGCAGGGCAACAGCAGGGCAGCAGTCCTTTGCAGAAAAGCAGTCATGTGAGTCCTTTGGGAAGCCAGGCAGTTCTTGGCATGTTGCAGGTTCTGGTTCAGGGATTATTCACCAGGGGTATCTTGTCCAAAAGTGTCTGAGTTGGTAGGGTCAGAGGCCCTGTTTAAATACCCAAATGTGCCTTTGAAGTGGGAGAGGCTTCAAAGAGTGGCTTTGAAGTGCTCAAGTTCCCCTTTCAGTTCCATCCTGTCTGCCAGGGTCCCAGTAGAGGGTTTTGCAGTCCATTGTGTGAGGGCGGACTGCTGTCCTTTGATATGGAAGTGTCAGGCCCTCCACTCTCCCAGCCCAGGAAGACCCATTCAGTATGTCGATGTGTGCAAGTGTGACTGAGCATCCTGTGTTTGGGGTTGTCTGAGTGAAATGCACAAGGGAGTTGTCAAGAAACCTAGCCAGGCATAGATTGTAAGACACAGAATGATTTAAGTGTAGAGAAATGCTTACTTTCTAAAAGTGGCATTTCTAGAATAGCAATATTAAATTCAACTTTGCCAATAAGCAGGTCTTTCTATTACCATTCTGGCCATTCTAAATATGACCAGGTTACTTCGTTCAGATCAGAATCTACCACTCAAACAGTATATGAGGGTAACCCTAATGCTATCCTATGAAAGGTTCAGGCCTCAGAGCAGTTTCAAATGAATTTAGGAGTTTTACACTACTAGGAAAATATAGAACACACATGTTCATGTCCTGCCTTTTACCTAGATAGCACCCTGCTCTATGGGCTACCGAGGGCCTAACCTTAGGGGTGACTTATATGTAGAAAAAGGGGAGTTTAAGGCCTGGCAATTACTTATAAATGCCAAGTCGAGTGTTAGTGAAACTGCACACCCAGGCCCTGCAGTGGCAGGCCTGAGACATGGGTAGGGGGCTACTTACGTGGGTGGCACAACCAGTGCTGCAGCCCAGTAGTAACATTTAAGTTACAGGCCCTGGGCACATGTAGTGCACTTGACTAGGGGCTTACAAGTAAATTAAATAAGCCAATTGGGTATGAGCCAATGTCACCATGTTTTAAGGAGAGAGCACATGCACTTATGCACTGATTAGCAGTGGTAAAGTGTGCAGAGTCCTAAAGCCAGCAAAAATGAGTTCAGAAAAAGAGAAGGAGGAAGGGAAAATGTTTGGGAATGACCCTGCAGAAAGGCCATTTCCAACAGGCCCCCAAAACATTTTGTCCACATAAGGTATCCATGCCAAATGTGCGTTCTTTTTTTCCAATATCCTGTGGATTCTAATTGTACCCAGCGTTTGTGAATTCCCCTGGAGGGGACCAAGAAATTTGTTAAAATATCGCTATATTTTATTTTTTAGTGGGTAATGTGAAAAAAGTGTTGCAGAAGAAAGTTTTTTTTTCCTTCAAATGGCATCAACAATAAGTTTGTGGTGATAAAATCACCATCTTCCCAGCTTTCAGGAACAGAGCCCTTTTCCATTTTTTGTGTGCTTTCAACCTCCTTCCAGTTTGTGGTGGAAATGGGTGTGAAACCCATGGTGGATACTGAAAGCTATACATTTCTGAAAACTAGATACAATTCTAAATTCAGCAAGGAGTCCTTTGTGTAGATCCTTCAAGGTTTTCCCAAAGAAACCAAGTGCTGAAATTAATAAGTATTGAAAATTAGCAGGAAAAAACAGGCATTTGTGACAACCTTTTAATTTGTAACTTCTTATCATGATGGCCCATTCACAAAAGCTATATGTAACTATAATCTGCTAGACATTTCTGATTGTGAGGATTTATAGGGTTTGTGGGTTTTCCAAGAACTCAAGGTACCCGGAACCAATAACTGATCTGCACCTTGAAATGGTTTTTCGTTGTGTACCAGGTAGAGAGCAAGTCATATGGTAAAATATAAATAGCAAAAATAGGTATCAAGGAAACCTACTATTTCTGAAATTGACATATAAAATTGAGTTTAGAAGCAGGGGTTATTTGCACATCTCTGAATTTGAGTACCTATACCAGCATGTGAATTAGAGGGCATTTCTCAAAATGAATTCTTTCATACACATTGTCTTACATTTGGAAGGCAGAGACTCAGAGAAAGAAAATTGGTAATAACACTTGTTCTGCTATTCTGTGTTCCCCCAAGCCTCCCAATACAAATTGTACCTCACTTGTGTGGATAGGCCTAGTGCCCGCGACAGGAAACAGCCAAAAACACAACATGGATAACTGACCTGTTTTTGCGAAGTGGGTAGCTGTGTTTCTTGGGCCCACGCTCGGCTGGCATCTAGGAAAACCTAGCAAACCTGTACATTTTTTAAAACTAGACAGCTAGTGAAATCCAGGATCGGGTGACTTGCATTGATAACATGAGTTTGTTTTACTCACAATGCCCTGCAAACCTCAAACTTTGCCTGAAATCACACATTTTCCTTACATTTCTGAGATGGAAACTTCTGGAATCCGCAGATTTCCTACCACTCAGCATTGCCCCCACTTGTGCCAATAAAAATGCTGCACAACTTGTGTGGCTGGGCTTAGTACCAGTGACAGGAACTTATCAAACCAAGGGCAATTGAAGCCCTTGCATGGGGACTCATAATGACATTGGTTGGACACGTTCCTGTCGCTGGCACTGGCTACAAGTGGTGTAGCATTTTTATCGGCAGAAGTGGGGCAATGCTGGGTGGTAGGAATTTTGTGGATTCCAGAATTTTCCATCACAAAAACATGAGGAAAAATGTGTGTTTTTAGTCAACGTTTGAGGTTTACAGAGCCTTGTGTGTAACAAAATGGTGTGGGAATGGATGTGAAGCACACAATCCTGGGTTCCCCAGATATCTAGTTTCAGAACTGTCTGGGTCTGGTAGGGTTTTCCAGGTGGCATCCTTCCCAAGCCCAAATAGTGCAGCTGTTCACCATTGCAAGTGGGATGATAACTGTCCTAGCCCATTTGTAAAAACAACACTAAAAAAATCAAATATCCTCTTGCGTGCCATTGGGATGAGATGCTTTGGTCTGCAAGGGAGCAGAAATACTGTTTCCCTGTTTTTGAGCCAGTGGGAGCATGGGCACGCCCTTGCTGGACAACCCCTGCAAAAGAAGACACCCCTGGCGTCTAGTGGGCTAACTGACGGCTCTGTGGCAGGTGGGGGTGAGTGCCCCCATCTGCCCCCTCGGTGGGGGCAGAAAGACTGTTTCCCTTTTTTTGGGGGAGGGGGGGAGCATTCCATGCTCATATTAGACAGCCCCCAGAGAAACAAATAAAAAAAGTATTCTTGTTGTTTAGTGGGTTTTCTGCCCTCCCCAACCCCCTCTGAAGGGGAAGAAAAACTGTTTCCCTTTTTTGGGGGGATGGGGGCATGGCCATGCCCATGCTGCACAGCTCCCACCAATAAAAAACAAAAAGTAACCCCTGGGGTTTAGTGGGCTTTCTGCCCCCTGGAAGGCAGATAGGGGTAATTGCCCCCCTCTGCACTCCCAGGGGGCAGAAAGATTGGTTCACTTTGTTTGGGGGTAGGACATGGCCATGCCCATGCTGGGCAGCACCCACCAATACAAATAAAAAAAGTAATGCCTGGTGTCTAGTGGGTTTTTGCTAAATGAAATGCCTGGTGATCTAGAGGGTAGATCTCTGTTTGGGGATCGCTCTCCCTTGGAAATCCCCAAGAAGCAAGGATCCACTTGGAAAAGGTAGCCCCAACAGCACCAAAGCAGTGAAAGTGAAATATAGTGACGTGCGCACGAACATCATTACATTGAACAAAAAATGCCTCGGATGGCTGGGGTAGCTGTTTTACTTTTGGAGCTGCAGGATGTATCTGGCCTTGAGGGCATTAAAAAACATGTCTTGAATGAGGGATGCACTGATGATGCAGGGAATAGAATTGAGAGCATCAGTAAAAATAACCCTTATTGCAGTTACAGGGATGATGTTGATTTCACATTATGTGACTTTCAGTGAGTTGCAAATGCTTGCGAGATCTTCCGAAGAGAACTGTCTAAGTGGCTCCGCTTCAGTTCACTAGAGGCAGCCCTGAAATGGCGCTGTTGGAGGAATGAGTGTTTTTTTGTGTTCTCAATATTCTATTTAACTGCATTTCTACTTCGACTGTCTGATGCATGAGTTAGGACTTGATTGCTTTGAACAGCTTTCTGCTTCTGTGATGATGGTGTTGGAGTTAGCATCCCTGGTTCTTGTGGTGAGCTTTTTGTGAAATACCAGGCGGTTCTTTCGTGCTATGACTCCTTTCTGCAGCTGCCATCAGCACCACTGCTTATCCTTCTTTCGGGGTGCACATTTACTGCCTATTAGTTATTTTCTGTGCCATAATTTGGATGGCTCGGGTTTATGTGAGTGAACGTTGTTAGGGGTGCCGGTGCCAGCTATGATTTCGAGTTATGGTTGGGGTCAGAAAGTATAGGAATATTTTCAGCTTTTAGCTTTGTCTCTGGTGATTATGTCCTTTTTGAACATGTTGATGGACATATCCATGACAAATCTTAACTTACTCTATATCTAGAGCTTAAAGGCACTTTCTTAGTGCTGTAAATAAAAGGCAAGTCTGATTTACAAAAAATGTAATTGAGTTTATTAAGCAAAATGGGCTCTGCCGTAATTGTATCACCTAACCAGCAGAGCACTCCAGCAGTCAGCAGCGTGTGGTTACATCACTGATCCATCTTGCAGAGCGACCTTGTCAATGTTTCACATATTACTATAGAAAAAGGGTTTGAATGTATTTAGGGACCGGTACTTGAGGTGTGCTGATCAAATGACTAATAAAGGAAATTATTTATGATATGTATGATTTTTATTACTTACAATCTCAAAGCAAACACTTTCGCTAGAACCATATTTAGTACCAAGTATTTTGCTAGAGGTCAAATAGATCCTTGAATTCTGCACCATTACTACACATAAATACTTCTCCATTAGAAATTGACTACAGTTTATATGTAGCTACCATTTTACTCATATGGTAAAAAATTTGAGTCATAGCTGTATGACATATTGCTGTTTCATCCTGTTTTAATCTTGATATTTATCCGCATTAAATTCAAGAAAAGGTCAGCCTAGATTAGGCATAGTAATCCGAGAATCCTCTTCATTTCACTTTTTAATTAAGTGATAATGATCAAAAACCGCGCCTTTTCAGTGCGTAATTCTCTGTCAGAAACGTTTAAATGACGGTGGACAACTAAATTGTGATTAAGGACTTGCTTGCAGTACATTCAAGGTCGCTAAATATGTCAACTCTCTTCCTTCATTAACCCAATATTGTAAATATGTATTTAAACCTGAAATGTTAAAACTTTTATCTGGGAATTAAAATGTTGCTTATTTTCAAACAATATATATATATATATATATATATATGTTTAGGTTTTTTACTTACTTGGCATTCTGAAGTGGAGGATGGAAAATGAGACACCTCCCACGTCTATTTGCTTTCACCCTTCAAACCCAGGTCTCTAAGTAACTGCATTTGCTCCCTGGCTCTCAAGCTTGGGTACCTACCTGTTCCAGCCATTGTCTGCCTAACCTTCAATTCCCTGCCTTTTCCGAACCTTGGATGGATAACAAGAGTGGCAGCCAGACTACTTTGAAGGCCACACTGTAAAATAATAACCTTTTCCTAGGAAGCGAATGGAGAGCCTTTGGAAGAGTTTGCTAACTGTGCTCGTTACTGCCTCCAGATTTTGCCTTTTGTAACAGTATGTAGACCACATTTAGTGGTTTTGGTGTGCGATAACTCTGGATTTTCAGAATTCCACGTGGTGCTCATCAAGAAGAGTGGCATTGTGGTTGTGCTCCTTCAGTCATTATGTTTGAGCCACTCACATGTATTAATTTAACTTTTGCACTTTGCACTGCTTGTCATAATGTAGATATCGTTCAAACCTAGAAAATAATAATGTATGGGATGTGTGGATTTCCATGTTGTGGCAATCTGACATATGAATCCATGCTTTATTGAATGATGCACGTGCTTCAGACAAATTGTGAGGTTTGCATGCCCTCTTTATTAATTTGGTACAGAGTTAGACCTGAGTCTCAGCCATATTTACAGGATATGGTGTTATGTATATAACTTGGTTAATGGGAACATACATATGTTGATGAATAATGGTGATAGGAATTATCCTTGGGTGATGCAAAATGGCTCTTTAGCTAACAGCTCTATTGGATCTGATTCTGATTGGACGAAAGCAATAGGATACTGGATCCACTTTCACGCCGTGCAGATAGTCTGTTCAGTGTCTCAAGCGTTCCATTAGACTGACGTGATAGGTTCATGGAAGCCAGTGGTGGTTGAGCACTTCTCATGTGAGGATGATGTGATAATGAGATTCAGAATTTTCCAGGTACATTTTTGATAAATCTCGGTTCAATAAAGCTGGCCAGAGCCCTCAGCATCAGGTCAGGTCTCGAGTAGGTTTTCATATAATACCAATTTTTTGGCTTTGGATATGAGAACAGGGTCCTTCCTGGTCATTGGGGAGATACAGGGATGGGATTGGGTGCATGCCCTCATACTTTGTTTTTTAGGATGATCCCACAGTACACTTGAGGTGTGCATAAGCTGTTATTCAAGGATTATGTGTATATAATTTAACGAACTATATTAAAAGCCACCTCTTCTCTTTAGTTGCTTTTTAGGTAGAATTGCGGAAATAGCTAATTTCACCTTATTAGCCTCTTTACCCCTCAGCATTTGCAGTGTCAGCACAGGTTCTTGTGTCATCTAAACTCAAGTTCAATGGTGCAGTTTGGTTTGACGAATATTTTAAAGGGTCGCTGTAATACCTCTTTTTTTTTTGGTAGAAGCTTCTTAAATTCCGATTGACTATTTCTAGCACTACTTCAATGCATGCAAAGCTTCTGCGCCTTGATCATAAAGGCATCTATGGTCACAAGTTGAAATGCACCAGGAATGATTTTATATCTATTCCACCAGCAGTTAAAGACAAACATATTGGAGACTGTGATGTCTTCAATTCCCTTCTTGGCAGCAGTATGATTGATTCTCCTATCACCGAACCATTTCTCTCAGAGATAGTTAAATTGCAAAAGTTCAATCATCACGCTGACGCCTTTGTAGTCAGTTCTGTACTTTCACTTAGCCTAAATGAGCAAAATAATAGCATCTCACCTATATAGCATTAACAGCCTTCCCTTTACATTCGCCTAAACACGATCCCAATGACCATGAGTAGTAAAGAACTAGCAACAAATGGCAGTGCCTTTCATACTAAGACAAACAATGAGTTCATAGGTCATACAAACAACACTTTGACATTTTAGACATGTAAAGAAAATCACAATCAGGGAGCCAACAAATATCTAAATATACAATAATACTAAATACACAATTCATACTGTAAAAGAACTTCATAGAACTCTAGAACCCATCTAACATAAACTATATGCACTTTATAACCATCAGCACACTCTCTTAATGCAAATGAATCACAAGAAAATAACCTAATTTAACATTTAAAAGTCTGACATGAGGTCTACAGAGAATATGTAAAAGGTTAGTCAAAATGCACAAATTCCACTTGTTTATGTTACAAGTTGCCAAACTATGACCTGTGTGTTTGTGTGTGTGTACACACACACCCACACGCTCGCGCGCACGCGCCAGACGCAAACTGGATGATGGGAAGAGAGAGCAATAGACCAAAGGGAAGAAGGGAGAAAAGGTTAGTTTGAGTATTTTCACCTGGGCTTCTTTTGGTTTCAAGTTCAGCTCTGCAAGTGTTGTATTAAAGTCACATGCAGTCACTTTGTCATATGGTATTTTCATATGGTATTTTCCATTTTAGTACTAATACCATATAACTGCCGTAAAGTGGTGCAACTTCTTTAACTAGGTCCTCCTCTGGATATTACTGTGGGGCTTCACAGATTCCATGGTTCAACATTATATTCTCTTTTCAAATTAAAAGAATTGAGCTTATTTATACAAGAATTATTCAATTAGTCTGTGTTCTGATTTGGTGATAATCCTCATTTTAATATGCTTATAAATTAAAAGAAACAGCATGGCTTAAACGATATGGTTATGGGTGTCAAAGATACATTTACATGAGCAAATCTACATATGTTTAGATCTATGCCTAGGTTTAGCTCCCCAATGTTCTGCTATTTATCATTTCTCAGTGGTGATTTACACATAGATAATGTTTACTAAAAATAATTTAAATATAATTAAACATATTTTAATTTAAGATATAAATGTACGATATTCTTAAAAAATAATACAAAACTTCAACTAAAAAAATGGTTATTAAATAATAAAATAAATGTATTCATTTAATTTATAAATAATAATTTTGAAAAAATTATTTTTAAAAAATAGCCACCCTTACTTACAATGTTTTTTTCCTTTAATGTTCAGGAAACATGGTTACAAGTTATGTATCTAATTAATGTAGGTATATTTCATTTTTTTAAATTAAAACATTCATTGTAAGCATGACGATTTAGTGAATTGCAAAGGTCTTACTCTTGTACATGTCCATCCAAGACTCCTCCTTATATTTTGCTTAACCCCACCCGTTGCTGACCTTCGCAATCAACCAGCAGCGCAATAATGGATTGTCCAATCCAGTGCTTGACTTTGTTAAAGGAAAGTACTTTAATACACACAGGAAAGTCAATACTGTGCACTACGGAAAGAGACCAGAACCGGGTGGGAGAACATGGCGGGCGGCAGCACAGTCGCACGCTGAAAGACCTACCTGAGCTCCCCGGCTGAGAGCTTTTGGGTTTGTTTTTATTCCCTTCTCCTGCATGTTCGCTGCGGTTGTTGAGGAAGCGCATGAGCGCAGGAAGACACTCGTGGATGGAAGAGGAGTCCGGGGCGGCTAACTGGGTTTGAGCCACCCTGGAGTTCCGAAGGAGTCGCCGGGCAGCGTCACGTGTTTCCCTCCGGGGAAATGTTGGCAGAGGCAGCACTAGCTGCCCTGTAATTAGACGTGGAGGAGGAGCGTCTCAGGGGCTTCCAGTGTTGCAGAATCCGGTGTGACAGGTAAGGAAGCCGGTTTTGGAAGCTGTGACACCCGCCTCAATTCCTCCACCAGTAAGAAATTCTTTAGCTACTACGGCTAGACCCACGGGAGGTGTAAGTAAGGGTAAAACTCTGCACATGGACCGGTATAGTGGGGGGGGGCGCAGAAATTGGTGGATAAACAAAGAAGGCTTCATGAGAAGGAGGAGGACCTTAGTATCAAAAAAAATAAATTGAAACAGAGATCTGCCACGACCATTACTAAGATTACCCCCTCTCTACGGGCATATTTTAGAGCTCTTCCTATAGTATCTACTACTCTCGATTTATCAATGAGTCAGGACAGGGTCGGGGAGGGCCATCCACATCTATTTCTTCAGCAGATTTACCCCCTAACCTATCTGCGGTTTTCCCTCTTATGCTTCAAGAGGAAAATGGGGGCGGGGGAATACTTTTGGGATGCAGGAAATCTTGCACCACTTGGTAGGGGCAGAAATTGTAGACCCTTTACTTTTTTCCGACAATCAAGCTCAGATTACAGCATCAGAGCCTAGTGCATTGGAAAGTATGCTTGTCTCGCCGACAGAAAGTATAAAAAAGGGCTTTTTAACCTCCAAGGCAAATCAAGCTGAAATAAGGTTAGCTTGTGAATCTTTGGAGAAAAAAATTGATATTTTGGTGCTGGAGAACCATTGCCCTTGAAGAGTCGGTTGAGACTATGAGAGAGGATTTGAGGAAAAACAAGGAAGAGATCCAACAGTTAAAAGGGACGGAACGGGACTTGCAGGAGAAATTAGAATACCTAGAAAATAACTCTAGAAGGAATAATCATAGAATTTTAAATGTCCTGGAGGGAATGGAAGGGTCAGATTTAAAAAAGTATATAGCTTCTCTTATTAAAAAGGTAATCCCTTTGGATGAAACGGAGGCTCAGATTATCAATGATATCCAGAGAGTTCACTGCGATCCGTTTAGGAGGAACACGAATATCAAGAAACCGCAGAGGATTTTGGTGAACTTTCAAACTTATCTGCTGAAAGAAAAAATTCTCTGAAAGGCTTTAGATTTTGCATCCCTTGACAGCGGAGAAATGAAATTTGAAATTAGGTCTGAACTCTCTAGATTAACACTGAACAGGCAATGGGAGTTAGGAAAACATTTGGAGGTATTAAAAAATGTGGGTGCGGTAGCTCGACTAAAATTTCCAGCTAATTTGCGCGTGATGTTCAATAACAAAATGTATAACATCAGGGATCCAGCTGCGGCGGATGATCTTATAGAAACCATAAGGAAGGGGAATATGGATTAAGGAACCCGGGGAGCCCCTGGCGTTCTAATTTGGGCCAATGGGTCTATCAATAGTGGTGGGGGTTCTCCCAGGGAGGGTGGGGGGGCACGACAGGGGGGGTTTGGGGTGCACTAAGGGGGAAGCATGTAGGGGGGAAAAACTAAAATAACCTCATACACTTCGGATTTATTTTCACCTGGATAAGGACCAGGAAGGGATTGGTACAATTGATGTCATGGAATGTAAATGGGTTGCATGTGGGAGCTAGGGCGAGGAGAGTTTTGCAATTTCTTAGGAACTCACCAGCTCATATTATAGTCTTATAGGAAACACACTTAACTAAAGATGAAAGCGTAACTCTGTTTAGAACACAACAATGGATAGGGGACTACTGAGCATAACTTTAATACGAAGGGATTGGAAATTTTAGTTAAGCGTCAGTTGAATGTAATTCTATCTAAGGTGTTAACAGATAAGTTAGAGAGATGGATTATAGTTAGATTGCAGCTGGGTGGCAGGTCATTTACACTGGTAGGATATTATGGTCCTAACTGCGATGATTTAGAACCTCTTAGAGCGTTTTTTTATCATCTTTTGAGTTTTTCAGATCCAGCTAATATGATGGGTGACTTTAATGTGATTCTAGATAATAGGCTTGATAGGTCAGCAAAATCCAGGTCAGTTGGCACTCCAAAGTCCCAGCAATATCTAAAATTAATGATGAAAGATTTTAGGTTATGTCATTTGTGGAGGCAGGGCAAAGGCAGGAATTTTCATTTCATAATCAAAAGTATGGCCATGCATCGCAGGTTGATTATTTTTTAGTTGATTACACTATTTGTGATTTGGTAGAGACCATCACTTCCTCACCCGCCCATTTACCAGACCACGCAGAAGTGACATTAAGATTGAGCTGTCCCCCTGAGGGTGGCAGGGTGGGATGGACTTTTGATCGGACCCTTTTAATGGAGGATGAGGTCATTTGTATCCTCCGTAAGGAGACTGAGGATTTATTTAGAGTTAATCAAGGGTCAGCATCAGGAGCGGTAGTGTGGGATGCTTTCAAGGCAGTAATAAGGGAAAAAATTACAAGCCTTGTGAGTTATAGGAATAAGAAATATAGGGAAGAAGTGAAACATTTAGAACAGCAAATTGCGCTTTATAATACTTATCACGATATGGGCGGAGATGAGGTATATTTGAAAAATAAGATTTTGCAGCTAAGATTACAGTTGGAATCCATTTTACAAGCTAGGATTGCGAAGCGATGGGAGGCAAGAGAGCAAATTCACTTTGAATATGGAGAAAGCATGGGGAAATTATTAGCTTGGAAGTGTAAAAAAGATCAGGCACGTAATGTGGTCAAGGAACTGGTGGATACTCAGTCAGGGGCTAGTGTGACATCCACGGAGGCTATAGGAGAGGGTTTGTTATAAGTTCTTTTCAGAACTTTATATGGAGGAGAGGGAGGTAAGCGAGGGGAGGATTAGGGAATGGTTGGAAAATTATATGCCGCCCGCTTGTTGCAGAGTAAACAGAATTATTTGTCTAGACCTATTACGGAGGGGGAAATAAGAGCAGTGTTAAGAGGAAGTAAAAATGGTGAGGCCCCAGGGTGGGATGGAATCCCGGTCGAGTTTTACAAAGCATTGGGGGATTCTATAGTCCCTTTTTTCTTGCAATTGTTTTCAGAGATTTTTGAGGGTGGAGTCGCCCTGTCAGCTTTTTGGCAGGATGCTACTATTTCACTCATTTTAAAGCCTGGAAAACCCTCATTCAAGTGTGATTCTTATAGACCTATTTCCTTGTTAAATAGCGATTATAAGCTGTTAGCCAAGAGATTAGCGAACAGGTTAAGTATTGTGGTGAGCGATTTGGTTCACCCTGACCAGAGAGGATTTATCTGGAATAGATTTTTATATGAGCAGACATTTAACTAAATTGGGGCCATTGATTTAGCTACTACTTATCAGGACCCCTTGGCTGTTATAGCAGTAGATGCAAAGAAAGCCTTTGATAGAGTGAGTTGGAAATACCTGTATAGGGTTCTTGACCGCTGCTACTTGGGGCAGACATTTTGTCATGTAATTCGATCCATCTATCAGGCACCCGTGGCAAGGTTGTTGGTTAATGGTAGGCTAACAGACTCGTTTATGATCCCTAGGGGTACCAGACAGGGTTGTCCTCTCTCTCCTTTGTTATTCAACTTGTATATAGAACCCTTGGTTAGGAGAATTAGGCAGGATTTGAGAGTTTTTCCTTTTAGAAGTAAGGGCTGGGTGAAGAAAGAATCCTTGTTTGCTGACGATCTTCTCATATATACCTCTGACTTACTGACAATGATGCCTATTCTGTTAGATATTACAGAGGAGTTTGGGAAGATTTCAGGCTATTGTATCAATTCGGATAAGACAGAAATAATGGTCTGGAATGTGAAGAGTGCAATTTGGCGTACTATGACTTGTATGAGGTATTAAGGATTGTCATTCGTTCACGATCTGAAACAAATACCCGTAGTAAATATCAGGTCTGCCATAGCAGAGTGTAGTAAGTTAATGCTGGGCTGGCTACATTTGCCGCTCACTTATTGGGAGGGTTAATTTGATCTAAATGATAATATTGCCTACGTTGAACTTTCTTTGTAATTCTATTCCTTTACTTATGGTTAAAAAATTCTTGGTTATGTTCCAACAGAAAATAAATTCCTTTATATGGGCACATAAGGGTCCTAGGATAGCTTGGAAGAAACTGCGTAGAAGAAGAGAGAATGTTGGTTTGACGCTCCCGGATATTCAATGTTATGCGTGGGCATTTCATCTTAAGAATATTAGGATGTTGTTTTCCTCTCCTGATCTGTCAGTAGTGGGCATAATATTTAAATCTATGGTAGCCACCGAAAAAGGTGGCACAAAGTATTTCTTATATAAGTTTGGGGATCCCAAGTTTTTCAAGAAAGTGAAATTGAAAATACTACCAGATGCTGCTTAGGTGTGGTTTGAGGTGCGTTGAGTTGCAAAAATAGAATACTATAGTTTGGGGGCCCCGGTTTGGGATTCTCCAGGTACTCCTGAATGTTTAACAGATGTACTGGCTCGGCCTCTTAAGAGGGCAGCAATTGAAGTTTGGGGGGATCTGATCAATGGAGGGGCCTTGATATCTTGGGACGAGCTTATGCAAATAACAGAGGGATCCCTTTCTAGACTAAAATATGTTCAATTAAGGAATTGGACCTGTGAGCCTACAATTAATTTAGGGCCTGCGAATCAATTAGAAGACAGCTTGATAAGGAATCATGCACAATTACAAAAAGTTTCAAAATGGTATTGGGGAATGTTGGATGTCCTAGAAGGTGATTTTAGATTACCAGTTGCCCTTTGAGGGGAAGAGTTCCCTCTTGGGCAGGTGCAGGAATGGTGGGAATCATCAATGCGAAGGATGTTTAAAATTGTTAAACCAGTTTCATTGAGGAGGAACCATCTTTATACATTGCATAGGGCTTTTTTTTTTTAACAAGTTTTCCAAGATGAGGGGAGGTGAGGAAGTGTTTTGTGCAAAATGTGGCCTGTCAGGTGCTTCTGACATCCACGTGTTTTTGGATTCTCCAGGGGTGTTTTGCTTCTGGCGTAAAGTACATATTTTTCTTTCGGGTATTATTCGGCAAAATATCTATCCAACTCTATCCTTAGTTATTTTTATGGTACAGGAAGAGGACGAAATAATTAACAGCGGTATTAGAACAATACTATTCTATGCAATACTTCTGGCTAGGAGGGAAATTTGTAGGAAGTGGATGGCTCCTTCTCCCCCTTCGTATATAGACTGGCTTAATGCCTTGATGGCAACCTCAAATTTGGATGTGGGAGTGAGTAAATCGAATAAGGAAAATAAAATAAAGATGTGGTCATGCTTATGGGAGTGGAAGGACACTTTAGTATAATGTACTATGTGTATGTATTAATAACTCTTGTCCTATGATTACGAACTCAGTTACTCTTGTGTTATTGACATTGACTGCGGTCAAAGTCTGAATGAGAGCACTCTGTTGTCCCGGGCGTCAGTTATCTCCATGTATGGTGAACATTACTAGGGATATATGGAGTTGTTTGAAGGACAGAGGTTTATGAGGACAAAAAAAAAAATACAGCGCACTACGTGTCTTAGATATGGATGCTTCACTGGTGTGGGGAAACTGAAATGGGAGCTAGTAATCCCCACCACTCACTCTTCTTACTGTCTTGGGCAGGTACCACAGGTTCAATCTTACCCCCTCTGCTATTAAGCTGAGTTACTCTCATTAGTCAAAATTGTCCTTATGTCACCACTGTACAGTTTTGTCTGCTCTTTGGCTGTGGCAGGGTCTGGTGCAGGTAAAAGGCATATTGACCCAGACCACTCTGCCACAGCTTCACAATTTCAAAGCATCACAGGTCTCTCAGTCGCAGTGTACAGGGTCACAGCTGCACAGTCAAGTTGGGCACAATTTCACAATGTTGCTGCCTTGCTGGCTGCTCATTGGTAGAGGCTCCTGTCATTGAGCATGCAGATAATTCTCTGTCATCTTATTAGGGGAATGGACAGTCAACGTCTGGCATCAGCTGCTTCTAGTTCAATCTGGGAAATCACATCCTCTGCATGGTTAGCACACTTCTCCCCCCTCTCAGCAGGCAGGCTAGTCTGAAGGTCAGACTTCAGGTGATGTCCTTTCTGCTCTGGGAAGCTGGCTCCAGACACAGATTTCGTGCATAGTGATGCTCCTCCACCAGGTCAGTGTCCAGATTGCAGCACCTACAACAGATGCACAAAGAAGTGTGAACTGTCTGCACCGAGCTATCAACAGTTACACTGAAGTATGATGTGTAATGGAACAATAAACTTGCCACACCCAAAGGGCCCTTCAGACTATGAACAACAGAGACTGCAGTGCCACACTTCACCCCCACCGTCTACCAAATGATAGTGTTCAGGAAGACTTGTCAGTAGCCCCTTTCAGCAAAAGGACCAAATTGAATTTTCCTTTGCCCATACTTGAGTGTCTAGGTCTCCTCCCTCCAGCTTCAAGAATGTCAGAAATGCTCTTCCACTAAATGGGAAAACAACCTCACCTACTTCTTGTGCACATGATCAGTCTAGGGGCTTCCAAAATTAAACATGCAGGCCTCCAATACGCTGGTAGACTTATATATACAATGTAGGTACACACAGATCACTCGCACACATACACATGTCTGCACACACCATACACTTGGGAGGTTAGCACTACGGTCTGGGATTGGGTTAGTGCATACAAGCAGAATTTTACATGAGTAAATGTCACAGATAAAAAATGATCTGTTTATCACTACAGATTCACAAATAACAATATGCTACACCCATGGCAGGGACGGTACAGTGCCAGTCAAACTCTGAATTCCGGCATACATGATACAATTGCAAGTGTGTGTGTATATATAGCTTTATATATATATATAATTGTGTGTGAATATATATATATATGTATTTATTTATTTTTCGACAAAAACTGATAGCCACGCACTCCGTTCAGATTGCAAAAAGCAATTTCAAATTTTATTCAGTGCAAAAAAGGGTGAACAACGTGTTTCGACTTAGCAGTCTTCTTCCGTTAGTAAACGGGAAGAAGACTGCTAAGTCGAAATGTGTTGTTCACCCTTTTTTGCACTGAATACAATTTGAAATTGCTTTTTGTAATCTGAACGGAGTGCGTGGCTATCAGTTTTTGTCGGAAAAGGATTATTGAGGTTCCAGCCAGCCCCCTGTCTCACACTAGCTATTGAGCGCGTCATTTTCTTTGGACCGCTTTGTTTTGGATATATATATATATATATATATATGTATATATATATAAAACAAATGTTGCATATATGACCTAATTACCTATTGGCTGTAGATATAGTTAGGACCTTCTTTCCATAGAAAAAGCCTTTTTTGACTTGCCTATATCTTTGGCACCGTTTGATGAATCTTCACAAACTTTTGCAAAGAGGTGTGCTCAAGAATCTTGTTGTGCATGGGTAAAAGGAGGGGGTCAAAAAAGTGCATTTCCCAAAGAGATTTTAGACATGACTACATCTCGAACTG
This sequence comes from Pleurodeles waltl, assembly GCF_031143425.1. NCBI lineage: Eukaryota > Metazoa > Chordata > Amphibia > Caudata > Salamandridae > Pleurodeles > Pleurodeles waltl. The sequence continues at coordinate 1,069,860,872 of NC_090448.1, forward strand.
CTGGACAGAATTACACCAAAATTTGCAGGAAGGTAGCACTTGGTCCAGAAAGAGTGCTTTTTGCTATTTGGTGTATATCTGTTCAGTAGTTTTTAAAATATTAAAAGAAAACTAAATGTGTATATCTGGCGACACAAAGTCTTCGGGAATACACCTGATCTCGTGTAGCTATCTGACTGACTGCCAACACTCCAATCAGGAAGTGTTGGCAGCCATTTTGAGACTTGGCTTCAGCCGAGTCTCAAAAAGAAATGTAAGAAAAAGAAAGGGGCAGGGCAAGTTTACCCAAACCCACTAGCCTTCGTGCGGGGGTCCTCAAGCATTAAAAGCAGATTTGCGAATTTCGGTGTGATAAAAAAAAATGTAAACATTGTCTCCCCCCTTTCTCTATTTTGTTGCCCCCTGGTAAGACAGGTCCTTGGGGCATTTTGAAGAAAAAGGGGAGGGGGCACACAGGCCCCCTCCTTGGGCTTTCAGAAGCCCCGGCAGCTGCCACCTATCCGGGGAAACATCACTTATAATGCGGTAAATGCAATGAGATGCATTTACCACAATAGCTTTACAATGCATATGCGTTTACCACACATGGCTTTACCAAGCATGCCTTTACCATGAATATACCTTTACCACACATGGCATGAACGGTAAAAGTGTATGCATGGTAAAGGTTTTAAAGATAAGTACAGGTAAGTATTAAGTGGTTTGAGTGATACATACATATATATATATATATATATATATATATATATATATATATATATATATATATATAAATAAATATATATAGGAACCAAAAAGGCTCCACTTCAGAGCCAAAAAGGAGCACTCTCCGGATTCTCTGCCACATTCATTACACCCTCGGTTCCTATATTTCACGTGCTTGCCACTTGCACGAAGGTAGCACCCATCCCAAAAGTGTTCGGCAACATAGGTGGCATTTGTGAAAGGATATATATATATATATATGTAGTGGTTAGGGTGGGTAAAGGTTATTGGTGGTAAATGCATTTTTAAGTGTTAGGGTGGGTATGGTATTTGGGTGATGAAGGTATTTTTAGGTTTTGGTGTGGGTATGTGGTTTGGGGTGGTAAGGGCATTTTTCAGTTTTAAGGTGGGTATGGGTTTTTGGGTGGTAAAGGCATTTTAGGTTTTAGTGTGGGTATGAGATTTGGGGTGGTAAGGGCATTTTAGGTGTTAGGATGGCCCTGGGTGTTGGTGTGCTAAGGACATTTTTAGGTTTTAGGGTGGTTATGGGTTTTGGGGTGGTAAGGGCATTTTTTGTATTTTAGGGTGGATATGGGTGTTGGGTGGTAAGGACATTTTTAGGTTTTAGGGTAGGTATGGGATTTGGGGTGGTAAGGGGTGTTTAGGTTTTAGGGTGGGTATAGGATTCGGGGTGGTAAGGTAATTTTTAGAGTTTAGGGTAGTTAGGGATTTTGGGTGGAAAGGTGTGTTTGTGTGAGTGTGTGTATGTGCATGTGTGTATATATATATATATATATATATATATATATACACACATATATAAATATATATATTTTAGATATATATTTATATACACACACATTTATATATTTATTTATATATATATATATATATATATATATATATATATATATATATATATATATATATATATATATGAAAACCACACAATTTCAACTCGCTGTGCCAACACCCAATGTTGCGGTTGGCTCCTGGAGGGGTGGCGACCCCCCCCAATATCTCCAACAAACACACAACGCCTACTCCTCCTAAATAATAGGTAAGTAGACAGCGTCCAGAAGCTCCTTTACTAGGCAGGTATATTATTTTATTTGTGAATAAAATGGCAGAAAAACTCAAAACTCAACGCGTTTCGGTGGGTTTCCTGACAGGCCAATTACTGCACTGCTGTAATGCCCAGGAAATCTTAACGTTTTATTTAAACCTGCCCTATATTGGGCAGACCAAAGATATCACAGGCATAATTAAATAATACATATAATATTATGAATCAGAGCTGTTGTTCAGTAGCAAACCTGTTTTAGTAGACCTAAAATAACGCCACTTAACTCGAAAAAAAATATTTATATGGTGAGGCTGTAATCTCTTAAGTCATTATAACGAATTAGTGTTTTGTTTCTAGATGTGTACTAATGAATGACTCATTGATCTGTCAATAAATACACAGAGGCTGAGACATATAGGATCGTATATAGTTCGCTTCTATTGGTGCTGCTTGTAATCTCTGTATGCTTACATTAATGATTAGTCGGATGCCCAAACCTATATGTTCGACTTTATAAGTACTTTGCATAGAAATCTCTCAATATGCGTTGCATTGTTCTGATATTTGACATGCAATATCTCTCATCCAGATATGCCATTTTGCGTATCTGTCCTGGTAAAACCCAAACCCGCATGCACAGGGCATCAGTGTTGATAACTATCTCGTTTACATTGCATATTTCCTCGATCTCATTAAAATGGGTATCTGAATCCAAAAATCACTTCTCTGTATCCGGCGTTTTAAGATGATCCAAAAACGAATTCAAATAAATCGGTAAACAAACTTTTTTTTTTAACCATCATTAATATTCCTTCAATGGTTTGGCCTTTTAGAGTGACACCTTTAAAAACAAGATGTGACACGCTGAAAAGTCCTAGCATCACTTGGTCTGCGTGTAATGCCAGGTACATAATGTGCAGCTGCATCTGGTTTACCTCTGAGCAGATTGTTGATTTCCATTTTGGCGTAAGTAATGTTCTGTTTGGATTCCATTGTATCATAGCAACTGAAATGATTCCAAAAATTGACCCAGTGCATATTGCATGTTTTTCTATTTTCTGTCCATATTGCATATTTTTCTCTTTTCTCTCCCTGCATGAAGGTGCGTTCTCTCCAGACGAAAGCATAATTGCTTACATTTCGCAGTTCTTTTCACATGATGGCAAAAATTGTAATTCATTCATTTTAGAAAACAAAGCTTTCGTTTTCTCCAGCCTGCATTTCAGTTGTATTATTAAACCCCTAAGCAATGCCGCTGATATGACTTATAGGCAGGTGTACTAAGCCATTTCGCGGTCGCAAACCATGAGATTGACAATAATTAGAAGGTTTGCTACTGCATTGGCATTTTGATGTTAGTGAAACCAATTTTGTGTTTCCGCAAAGGCTTATCAAAATGGGTTTAGAAATGGATACTAAACCATTTGGAAGAGGCGTGTTTACGGTGTCCTTTCCAAACTGTGGTTCTGTATAAGATGTAGCAATGGTTAGCAATCGCAATTCTGCCAACACCTCAAATGATGGTGTCTTCTTGGAAAACGTCCCATTTATGAATGTTAAAAATAGTTTGCTAGCGGGACCACCACCGTCAAACATACTTTCTTAAAATGAGGAAACTTTTTTTTTAATGCAGATCTTTTTCCTTTAACAAAAATTGCTGCACAATTTTTTTATTACTCGATTTTAAATCATTCACAGACACGCTGGTTGCGGGCCCTTGCAGGCCACTAGTCCTGTGACGGCCATCAGATGGATTAAGCTGCAATTTCTGACCTACCTCATTCATATTCGTGAAATAGGTCAGACTGTGACCCACTCCAAATGGGAATTTTGTGAACTGACTTATTAGCACATTGGTCGGTCAGTTTATTAAACCTGAATCGGGCCCAAAAGTCAGTGTACAATATGGACCGATTTTGATATCCAACTCCTAGTATACTTCTGGCCCTTGGTCACATACTTTCCCAGTTCTAATCCTGGTAGGCTTTCCACAGTTTTAGTACCTTTAAGTCCTCTGGGATGAACACAACTCCTTATGACTACAGGTCTCTTGTTGAGTAATATACCTTCTTATATCCTTTGATTCAGACCGCTTTCAGATGAAGTATTAAACAGCAATTCTAGATCCACTGCTGAATTTGAGCGGGTGGTTATGGTGTGAGCTCTATCACTTATTTTTCCTTATCAATCGTTGATCAAGAGCAAAGGAGGGAAAAACACAAAGGGGAAAAGGAGAGGAAGAGGAAGACTGAAAAAACACATACAAAAGGAGAAAGCAGGAACCTTCAAGAGTGAGATAAAGGGCAGGGTAGTGTACAAAGCCTTGGTGTGAGGTGCAGTGGAATTTAATTCCACCAGGTGCTGGCGTCTGAGTTGAGCTTTAGGCACAGGTACTTATTTGTTTACAAATTAAGAATTGTCTGGTTGATTGGATGGAACAGACCAAGCCATGCAGATTATTAGCTGAACAGTAACAAAATGTTTGGGAGGGAAAAGTCCTACATGCATAGACCAATGTTTTGCCTCCCAACGTGTGTGTGTGTCTCTCTCTCTCTCTCTCCCTCTGTCTCATGTTTACCTTCTCATTTTCCCTCTCTCCTTTTTACTTTCTCTTTCTGTTCTAGGGGTCGTGTCTGTATTTAAATGCATTATTTAAAGCTGGGTTTACTGACAGGTCAATTTGTGGTAATGGCCTGGAAAACTTAATGTTTTATTTAAACCTGTCTTGTACTGTATTAAAGTTCAGAATGACAATAGCACATGCATATGGAAATAATTCATTAATATTATGAACCAGAGCAGTTGTTTAGCAGCAGCCCTGTATTGGTAGAGTTGAAAATAATGCCAGTTAACTAAAAAAAGGGATCAACATTGTGAAACTGTAATCTCATAAATCACTTTAATTCATAGGAGTGCAGTTTTCAGATGTGTACAAATGACTCATTGCAACGTCAATGAATACACAGAGGCTGAAGCATATAGGATCGCCCATCCTTTGCACTTATTGATGCTACTTCCCGCTTGAAATCTAGATATGCTTGCGTTATTGATTAGTCTGATGCCCAGATGTTTGTTTGCATCCTTATAAAAACTTCACACAAAACAGCTCTGTAATATGTGCTGCTTTGTATTGAGGCTGGTCAGACTCCGACCCACACCGAATGGGTATTTTGCGAACTGACCTATTAGCGCATATGTCTGTTGACGTAATCAGAATCGGTCCCCAAAATGACAATACTCAATATGGTCCACTTTCGCTTTTCTACTCTTAGTATACACCTGGCCCTTAGTCACGCACTCATTCTTACACAGAACACTTCTTCAAATCCACTTTTTCAGATGCTTTAAGTCCTCTCAGATGAGCGTAACACCTTATAATGTGCAGGTCTCTTGTTGAGCTATTATAACTTCTTATATCCTTCGGTTCACACTACTTTCAGCAGAAGTATTATTCTTTTACAAATTAAACACTATATCTAGGTGAATGAATGGAACAGACTGAGCAATGCAGATGATTGCCAGAAGAGTAAGGAATGATCTGAGAAGGGAAAGTCCTGCTAGCACCATAATCTCCCCTAAATGCTTATCATCGCACCAAATATATGTCAGTTGCACAATAATGCATGGTTGAAAAAAAAAAAAAAAATCACTGAACCCCACATTTATTTATGGGGATCATTATTCCCGTCCATCTAAGCTGTCGGTAGACTGAGGGCCTCCCTGCCCATTTAAAAATGGGGAGGAGACTTTCAAATACACTCTTTTGAACATTGTCACAATCCCGGCACAGCCGCACGCCGCCTGTGAGGGTAGTCATAGGAAGCCATAAGGAGGTAAATCATGCTGTATTTACTACAATTGAAGTGAAAGCACAGTAAGAAAGCAAAACTACCAAAGTTAAGGAATGACATTGCCTTCTTCTGCTGTTGAATGTTGAATGTTGCTTGTTCAAAGTTCTCCCACTTCCTGAAAATAGACGGTCTGAAGTACAAGTGGTGTAGGACTTACTTACAAATCAGGAAACAAGTTGTTTGCTTAGCCAAGTATTCCAGTGATAAAATTATTCATCAGCCAAATATTTACTGCATCTAGACAAGGTTATGAAGATTATGGGGGTCATTACAACCTTGGCGGACGGTGGTAAAGCTGCGGTAATACCGCCAACAGGCCGGCGAAAAAAAAAAGGGAATTATGACCCTGGCGGAAACCGCCAACAAAGACAGCCACTTTAACACAGCGCCTGCCATGGCGGTACAGACAAGCAGTGCGGCGGTCACCGCCAACAAACAGGCGGAAGACAATGTACCGCCCATAGTATCACAACCCGCCAATCCGCCACCTTTTCCCGGGCGGATTCACCGTGGGTAAAAACACGGCGGAAACAGCTTTTGCAATGGGAAAACGCTCACCTGAACACATCCCACGAGGAACGAGGAGTCCATGGAGCCGGAACTCCAAATACTCCCTGCGCTTGTCTTTCTGCTCCTCTACGACCACCATCTACGTAGGCGCCGAAGACAACAGTGAGTACTACACCTACGACATGGGGGAGGCAAAAGTTAGGGTAACACCCACGAAACACCCCCACCCTCGCATATTACACCATACACACCAATACATCCACAAAAATCACAGTAACAACCCACAATCCCCCCGGAAGAATGCAAAGACAAAGCGAAATCCGTTCAAACATTGTAATGTATCAATATACATGTCTTGCAAAAATATACAGATATATATGAAAATCAGGCAGAAATATATACATTACGAGAAGTAGTGCAGATATGTACATATCAATGTCCGTGCACCACTAGTCTGAAAATGCATGGGCGAGGCCCACAAAAGATACCTGACCACAATCGGAGAGAACACTGCCGGGGCATCAGATAGAAATACTACAGGCACCTCAGGGGGAAGGGAAGGGGGGGCACCTCAGCCGGATGACTGCAAAGCCAGATCCACAACGGGGCTCCATGCCCACTGTGCCATCCTGAGGAGTGCAAAGCCACAGTGTCTCAAGTCTCACAAGTGGGTGGGTTGCCCACTGTACCCTCCTGGGGAGTGCAAAGCCACAGTCTCTCAAGTCTCTACAGTGGGTGGCTTGCCCAGTGTACCATCCTGGGGAGTGCAAAGCCACAGTGTCTCAAGTCTCTACAGTGGGTGGCTTGCCCACTGGACCATCCTGGGGAGTGCAGAGCCACAGTCTCTCAAGTCTATACAGTGGGTGGATTGCCCACTGGACCATCCTGGGGAGTGCAAAGCCACAGTCTCTCAAGTCTTTACAGTGGTTGGCTTGCCCACTGGACCATCCTGGGGAGTGCACAGTGACGGTCTCTCAAGTCTCTACAGTGGGTGGGTTGCCATGGCGGTCTTTGCCCTGTTCAGCGGTGCTTTGCCATGTCGGTCTTTGCCCTGTTCAGCGGTACTTTGCCATGGCGGTCTTTGGCCTGTTCAGCGGTGCTTTGCCATGGCGGCTCTGGACTGTTCAGCGGTGCTCTGCCATGGCAGTCTTTGGCCTGTTCAGCTGTGCTTTGCCATGGCGGTTCTGGACTGTTCAGCGGTGCTTTGCCATGGCGGTGCTTGCCCTGTTCAGTGGTGCTTTGCCATGGCGGTTCTGGTACGGACATTGGTGTGTGGCAAGACGTTCCCTAGACTGGTCCCTCATAGCCCACCTGGGCTGTGGCAGCCGGGGCCCTCCTGGGCACTGACTCCGGCGGTGGTCTCCTGACCAGTGACGATACTTGGGCCCTCCTGGGCTATGACTCCGGCGGTGGTCTCCTGACCAGTGACGATACTTGGGCCCTCCTGGGCTATGACTCCGGCGGTGGTTTCCTGACCAGTGACGACGGTGCTGGCGGTGGCGTCCCGACCGCCGGGAATGATGCCGCCCTTCTCCGCCGTGATACTCACAACAGGCTGGGCAGACTTCCTCTGGCCCTTCCCCACCTTTGGTGGAGTCACAGCTGACTCTCCAATCCCCTTGGAACCCATGTGAGTTGTTTTCCCACCAGGAGTCTTCACACGGTCCCGTCGTCCACTCTCCAATTTCAGAGCCTTTACAGGGGGTGGGCTGCCAGTGCCTTGGCTCCGGGTCACACTGCCTGCCCTGGTGGCCGGTGCACTCCACATACCTTGTACAGGCACCACTGTTATTGGAGGCTTTTTGGCTGAGGCGCTACGACGGGACTGATGAATTGGAGGGGAGGTGGGGGAAAAAAGGTCAACTTTACAGAGGGACAGTTTCTGACGAACACTGGGATGGGTAGTTGGAGGGGGTCTGGGTGTGGAGGAAGAGGAGGTGGTTGTAGGAGGTGTCACTTTAGGTGTTTTGGGTGCAGGTGCAGGTACTGGAGGCTGTCGTGAGGTGGATGGATGTTGGGTGTGTGGTTGCCGGCGTTTGTGTACTTTGGGAGGGGGCGTCACAGACACACTGGGAGAGGACACAGGGGACGTGTAAATGGGAGTGGAGGTGGTGAGTGCAGGTGAGCGGCTTGGGGTGCTGGGCGTCCTTGTGCGATTCATGGTGCCTGTAGTGCATGCAGGTGTGTGTGTAGACGAGACTGGGAGGGAGGAGGGAGAAGAGGAGGAGGGGGACACAGTGGAGGCAGTGGATGTTGCTGTGTCTGTATGTGGGCGAGGCTTGCGTGAGTGCCTGTGGGTTGTGTTGTGCCTATGTTTGCTTGAGCTACTTGTGTGTGCTGACTTGTGTGCATGCTGGTCTGTAGGTGTGCTTGGGATGGGCTGGGGTACAGGGGATTGGGTCTGGGTGGAGGAGGTTGGAGGGGGGAGGCTAGAGACAGGGACAATAGCAGCCATCAGTGCTGAGGCCAGAGATTGCAGGGTTCGCTGAAGGACAGCCTGACCAGAATGAATGCCCTCCAGGAATGCATTACCGTGTTGCAACTCTCGTTCTACACCCTGGATGGCATTCACAATGGTAGACTGCCCAACAGTGAGTGACCTGAGGAGGTCAATGGCCTCCTCACTGAGGGCAGCAGGGGTGACTGGGGCAGGGCCTGAGGTGCCTGGGGCGAAGGTGATGCCCACCCTCCTGGGTGAGCGGGCACAGGGCGAACGCTGAGGGGCTGCTGGGAGGGCGGTGCTGGTAGGGGAGGTGGCGGCTGTACCTGTAGAAGTGGGGCGCACAGATGGTGCCGCCACCACAAGGGAGCCCCCATCGGCGGACGAGTCCGTGTCGCTGGTTGGTGATCCGGTGGCCGACGTGAAGCTCTCCTCGCCCTCCGTCCCACTGGTGCATTCAGAGTTGGTGGTGTGGCCCTCCATGGCCATGTGGGATGCAGCTCCCTCGTGCTCCGGTGCCACTGTACCTCTGCCTGATGATGCTGATGTACAAAAGAACAGGGAGAGCAGAAAAAGGGGTGGGGGGGACAGAAGAAAGACAGGTTGAGTGCATGGCATACTGCTACCGTTGGCGGACAAGACAGACACAGCAGCCCCCTGCATTACGCCGTGCTCCTGCCCTCTGCTTATGCAATTTCTGGGATATGGCCTACATGGCAATGGTGGACATCTGCACACATGGATGCCACAGGGGCAACTATACCTCGACTTGGCACTATACTGAGGTGTGGAAGAGTGCCACATGGGCTGCATTACAGAGGGGCCCAGTCTTCGTGTTTCTGGCTGGCCTAGGGACACCCACAGGCCTCCATCCCCACCCAGACCCCTCTACTGCGCGCAAAGTCCACAGAATGAGGTTGTACTCACCCCCTTGTGTCTGCTGTGATGCCCTCAAGCGTCCATCTAACTCCGGGTAGGCCACCGCCAGGATCCGGAACATCAGGGGGGTCATGGTGCGACGGGCACCCCTCCCACGTTGGGAGGCCATCCCCAGCTGAGCCTCCACCGTCTTCTTGCTGCACCGGCGAATGTCCTCCCATCTTTTCCGGCAGTGGGTGCCCCGTCTCTGGTGAGCCCCCAGGGTCCGGACCTCCTTGGCGATGGCACGCCAAATGTCCCTCTTCTGGTGGGCGCTGACCTACATGACATGCACAAGGGAAGAGGAACAGTCATGACCAACTGCACCGTCGATGTGAGTGGCCCCCTCCCTACTCTGGCCATGTGACCCATTCATTCACATGCATTAATGTTCTATGAAATCTGCCCCCTTCCCTCTTCCAACCAGCCCTCTCCACCCAGGCCTAGCCCATACAATGTGCTCCCTATGTACTAACCTGTTGGTCTGGAGGACCGTAGAGTAGCGTGTACTGGGGGAGGACCCCGTCCACCAGTTTCTCCAACTCCTGAGCAGTGAAGGCAGGGGCCCTTTCCCCAGACGCAGCAGCCATCGTCGCTTCCAGACCGAGGTCACAGCAGCACTTGCAGTGTAGGTCCTCTCCTGTCGAAGGTCAGGTATCTAGTGATTGAACAGATAGAAAATGGCGGTGACGTCCGCGGCGGTGACGTCCGCGGCAGTGCGCATCATCACCGCCAGCGCACCTGTTCATTGGCTCCTGGGACCCATAGGGTCCAATATTAACCAATTCAGCATTGAGCCGCCACGGTGTGCAATGCCAGCGCTGTTACCCCACAATCCCATTGTCCCAGTTTAGAGGTCAGGCAGCCACCATTTCAGGGGCCCACATGGCTTCATTGACCTCTGCGTCACACATAGCTAGGCCTACACTCAACACACATACAGGAAGGGTTTTGTGATTGGTGTAGTCTTGTGTGTAACTGTGGGTACATACCTGGAGTAAAAATGACTGATTCGTCGCTGTTGTCCTTCGTAGGCACCGTCAGCTGGGACATGTGAGAAGATGGCGGAATCCTGCGGTGTACCGACCGCTGGTGGACCTGTTGACAATGGAAGAGCGACATGTCATCGTCACCTACCGGTTTGACCGTGCCACAATCCAGGAACTATGTACCCAGTTAGAGCCAGACCTGATGTCACCAATCCGCCATCCCACTGGAATCCCCCCCTGACGTGCAGGTGCTGTCAGTGCTCCATTTCCTTGCAAGTGGGTTATTCCAGACAACAGTGGCCATGGCATCAGGGATGTCCCAGCCTATGTTTTCCAACGTTTTGTCCAGAGTGTTGTCTGCCCTGCTGAAACACGTAAGGAGATGCATCATTTTCCCTGAGCTAGAAGATTTGCCTACAGTTAAAGGTGACTTCTATGCCCTTGGACATATCCCCAACGTCATAGGTGCCATTGATGGGACCCATGTAGCTCTGGTCCCCCCCCAACAGGAGTGAACAGGTGTACAGAAACAGGAAGAGTTATCATTCCATGAATGTTCAGATGGTCTGTTAGGCAGACCAGTACATCTCCCAGGTAAATGCTATGTTCCCTGGCTCAGTGCATGACGCCTACATCCTGCGGAATAGCAGCATCCCTGATATGATGGCTCAACTCCAGAGGCACCGTGTATGGCTATTGGGGGACTCTGGTTACCCCAACCTGTCATGGCTATTGACCCCAGTGAGGAATCCCAGGGCAGAGGAACGGTACAATGAGGCCCATGGGCAGACTAGGAGGGTGATCGAACGCACCTTCGGCCTCCTGAAGGCCAGGTTCAGGTGCCTCCATGTGACAGGTGGTTCCCTATTCTACTCACTGAAGAAGGTGTGCGAGATCATCATCGCCTGCTCGATGCTTCATAATTTGGCTTTGCGACGCCAGGTGCCTTTTCTGCAGGAGGATGGTCCAGATGACGGTGTTGTGGCAGCTGTGGAGCCTGTGGACAGTGATGAGGAGGAAGCTGAGGAAGAAGACAACGACAACAGGGAGTCAGTCATACAGCAATATTTCCAGTGAGAGACAGGTGAGAACATTTTAATTTTTACCATTACATTAACTTTCAAACGTATACCTCTATCCTGTCTGTCGATTTCAACCAGTATTTGGTTACTGAGTTGTACCTTTCCATTACGGTTTCACAGGTGTGGTTACCAATGTCTGCTTGCATCCTTCAAGGACTTGTGATGTGTGACATAGGTATGTTGGCTTTACAATGGGAAACGCATTATGACTCTGTCATTGATAATACATATTTACAATATCACAGACTGACTCCAGATTGTTTTGTGTTTCAAAGGTGTTTATTGAAGTGCTCAGAAATGGGAGGGGGTTGTAAAATGAGGATGGGTGATGGAGGAGGAATGTCCATGGCAGAGTCCAGTCTATTAGTCTCACAGGTGCACTGCCCATCTGGGCATAGGAAGTGGAGCTGGGGCAGTTCAAGTATGGACAGGGTAACAAAGTGGGTCAGTGGGAGGACAATCAGGGTGGTCCAATTTCCTGGCGGGGTCTTGCCATCTTGCTCTGTCCTGTTCCTGGCTCTCAGGGACCGCTTGCGTGGTGGTTGTCCGTCTGCAGGGGGTGGGGTGCTGGTGTGGTGGTCCTGTGGCGGGCGTCCTGTCCACTAGCGCTGGAGGAGGTGGTGGGAAGTTCATCGTCCTGGCTAGTGTCAGGGGCCCCTTGGAGTGCCATGGTGTCCCTCAGGGTCTGCTGTATGTCCTTCAGCACCCCTACGATGGTGCCCAGGGCGGAGCTGATGGTCCTGAGCTCCTCCCTGAACCCCAAATACTGGTCCTCCTGCAGGCACTGGGTCTCCTGAAACTTGGCCAGGACCGTCGCCATCGTCTCCTGGGAGTGATGGTATGCTCCCATGATGGAGGATAGGGCCTCGTGGAGAGTGGGCTCCCTTGGCCTGTCCGCCACCTGTCGCACAGCAGCCCTCCCAGTTCCCCTGTGTTCCTGGGCCTCCGTCCCCTGGACCGTGTGCCCACTACCAATGCCTCCAGGTCCCTGTTGTTGTTGGGGTGGTGGGTTATCCTGGGTTCCCTGTAGTGGTGGACACACCGCTGATTGACCTGTTCTGGGTAGGGAGGTTTGGGCCCGCTGGAGGGGGCTGTGCTGGTGTTACCAGAGGGTTGAAGGTCAGTGTTGGGCTGTGCCTGTGCAAGGGGAACCAACTGTCCCGAGGCCCACGATGGTCCGGGCTGGTCATCAGGATCCAGTAGGGCAGAGCTGCTATCGTCACTGTGGGCCTCTTCTGGGGGTGGAGTGGTGTTGTCTGGACCCTCTGGTGTGGTGACGGTCCTTCGGGTTCCTGCAGGGGCATAAGAGCATGATTAATGCATTTGTGTGTGTGATGGGTGGGTTTCTGTGTACCCCAGTGCAGGCATTCCTGTGCGGGGGCTTGTGTGATGATGGTTAGGGGGTTGTTCTGGCTATGTGCAGTGGGCATGCTTTAGTGCTGGGTGTCCATGCTTAGTTGTGTCATGCAGGGCTTGGTGTTGGGATGGATGGTTTGTGTTATTAGTACATTAGTGAGGATTTTGGGTGATAGGGGAGGGGATGAGGGTGGGGGTGTGTGATGTCATGCAGGTAGGGTGGGGGATATGATAGTTAAGATTTGACTTAGCAGTGTCCCATCCTCCACCGACTCCTCCGAGGCCCTCTGGATGCATGATGGTCAAGACTTGCTCCTCCCATGTCGTTAGTTGTGGGGGAGGAGGTAGGGGTCCGCTGCCAGTCCGCTGAACCGCTATGTTGTGCCTGGAGACCGTTGAACGCACCTTCCCCCGTAGGTCGTTCCACCTCTTCCGATGTCCTCCCTATTTCTTGGGTGCTGTCCCACAGCGTTGACCCTGTCCACGATTCTTCACCATAGCTCCATCTTCCTGGCTATGGAGGTGTGCTGTACCTGTGAGACTCATAGCTGTGGCTCTACCCGGATGATTTCCTCCACCATGACCCTGAGCTCCTCCTCGGAGAAGCGGGGGTGTCTTTGGCGTGACATGGGGTGGTGTGTGTGATGTGTGGGGCGGTGTGAGTGTTGATGTGTGTGGTGTTTTGTGCGTGGATGTGGTGTGGGTGATGGTGTTGTGTGCCTCTGTATGGTGGTGTTGTCTTTGCTGTGCTGTCTCTCTGGCCTTCGTCCGTGAATTTTGGTCGTAGGGGTTTGTGGGTGATGTGGGTGTGTGTTTTATATTGAGTTGGGTGTGTGGGAGTGTTGTTTGTATGTGTATCAGGTGTGTGTATTTTGAATTGTCCAATGTGGCGGTGTTTTGGAGATGTGTGTGTATTTTGAGTGCGGCGGTGTGTACCGCCAATGGAATACCGCGGTTGAAAGACCGCCGCGTGGATTCGTGGGTCGTAATAGCATGGGCGTGTTTCTGTCGGCGTGGAGGTTGAGGTTTTGTTTTCGCCACTTTAACTCTGACCTTTGGTGTGGCGGAGTTGTGTGGGTGTCTGTATTTCGGCGGATTCCGAGATGTGTGTCATAATAGCTGTGGCGGACTACCGCCGCCGCGGCGGTGTATTGGCGGTCTTCTGCACGGCGGTAAGCGCCTTTTACCGCCAATGTTGTAATGACCCCCTATATGTTAGACCACAAATCACTGTACAGGCCCTTTTAAAATACAGATTGCATTTAGGCACATTTGGCGCCAGTGTGGTCAAGTGAGGGCATGTTTTAATTTTCATGGGGACATGGTCTCATGCACATGAGAAAACACTTTGGGCCTGATACAGATATTGGCGGATTAGTTACTCTGTCACAACGGTGACGGGTTTGCCTTCCGCCAAAATCTAAATCCAGTTATATCCTATGGGATTTAGATTTCCAGGGATGGGATATCTGTCACCGTTGTGATGGAGTAAGTTTTCCACCAACATCTAAATTGGGTTTTTTGCCTTCACTCCTGCATATTAACAGAGGTACGTGCTGAAGCAATGAAGCTGTTGGGTGTGCACTGACCTTGCACCTCATTCAGTTGTAGCATGTAGTCAGTGTGCTCCTTATGGTGCCTGTTGAAAGAGGGGAAGAGCATCACATGGCCCCAAAACATTCCTCTGCAGCAGACTGTTGAAATCACAGATTATCTCCCCCACATTCAAATGCAGGCCAGGTTGCCACCTGCACAGTGAAAGATGGGTTTCAAACCGTCCATCCAACTTTTAATAATGTTTTGTGCATGTTCACAGCTGTGCTGGGTAGAGCCCTTTATTGTATGTGGTGTGCTGTCTCAGTCTGTGCCGGGTACACCGATTTAAGGTTTGCTGCAGTGCAATCAGGGACATTGTAAGATATATGTAATACGGTCCCTGATCTTTGAACCATGTGTTGTCTATCTGAATATGAATTTTTCACGTTCCCCAATAACATCATGGCTACCCTGCCGTACTAAAATCATGTACAGGTATTCATACTAATGTGACATTAATTCTGATTATTGGTTTAATGCAGTTGAGCTGAAAGGAATTCATGTCTTACACTTCTATTCTTCGTTCAAGACAATCAATTTCAAAACCATAAGGTGTAATCCTTCTCAATAACTATAACTACCACCCTTTCCAAGCACAGTTTTGGCATCAATTATGACATTTCAAATGTAGCTAAGATGTTATCAGTGATGTCAGAATATGTCATGAGTGGTGTGATTTGTGGGGTAATTAGTATGCATTTTGCAGAGAGGTGTCAGAAGCACATAAGGTGGTGGTGAAGCTTTACTTCAATCAAGGGAGGATGTAGGGGATGGAAAGGCCATAAAGAGGCAGATTTTGCATTCATATATTAACGATAAAGCTGAAAATTCAGATCATAATGGCACAGTGAAAGACTATTTGCAAGCAGCACAATACCCTAAGCCCTCTACACACATTCAGAGCTGGCAAATGACATGCCTGCAGGCCAAGTTCTGTGCCCAAATAAAAAATGTTTTATTATATATTTATATATATATATATATATATATATATATATATATATATATATACATACACACACACACACACACACACACACACACAAACTCACACTAGGGAAGCCGAGGAGATAAACAAATGATCTTTTGCTTTTTCCAAGGTGACTTAATGTTGGACTCCTGTCTGAGTTTCTCTGCTGTCTAAATATTTAATGCCTCAGGAAGTCTCACACAAGCAGTGAAATACACTTGCGAGCTCAGGTTCAGACTCAAATACTATGTCGTTAGCTTATAATGTCTTCCTTAATGTTGTTGTGAGTCATTTGGAACAAGTTTGTATTCACCCACTAAGCATTTGCATGTTAATGTGTGTGTTTAATACTGCTTGAGGTTAGAAAGACATTTTATTGAAACTACAGATAGATGGCTCACCACGTTTTTTCAGGATAAATTAGCAAAGCATGCCTTCATTGTACTCCAGAATGAACTCGCAAGAGCTTTCTTTAAGAACTTAGACTTTATTTACAAAAACAGGAGCGTCCTAAATTCTTGTAGATTAGGCATTTGTTTGTAGTTATATTGGACCGCTTGGTGATATTTGCTAAATTTACGTTTCGAAAGAGGTGTCATGTACAACTGCCTGAAGGAATAGTCTTAAGTGAATAGAATTTTCTAAAAGTAACTACACTGACAACTGTTTTCATTGCCCTGGGTTTTCGTATTTCATTAGTAAGTGCGAAATACACCAGTTTAGGATTACCTTTTTAAATTGACCTTGGGAATTCATTGTTCTCTTAATATTTTCACTGACTTGCCTTCTCTTCCCCTAACCTCTGTGAAAATTGGCATAAACTGAGCTCCTTCCCACGCTTTCTGCAGTAGTTATGTGCCTATCCTGACCTCCCGATGTAATTTATGTGTGGAGAAAGTGTGTGAAATGCACTTAAAAGTGTATGATTATTTAATAGTTTACACCTAAACCAGTGTGTGCCTCATTGCATTGAATTTCCATAACCACTCTACTGACCCACTAAAGGGCCAGCCCCCAACTGACTGTTAAGAAAAAGTATAAGAGTATGCAGGTTGGACACAACTTATGCTGTTAATTTACTGACACATGCCACCTTATTCACTTCTGTATATCTGGGCTATTTAGGCAAGTGTTAGTTATTTTCATTTAGTCGCCAATCATGAGATGAATAATAATGGTGGGGTGATAATTCTGCACTCATTATTACTGATACACTGCACCATCATTTACTGCCACCTCCCCAACCACCACCCCCCCGCCTTTGCCATGAATACCAGGTTTATTACTGGTGGACTGGACATTTTCTGCAGTCATCCCCAGAATTTTTGCCTCTCCTCATCCATTTTGCTGAACCTAATTTTGTTTAATTGTGTTGGCCTTGGCACTCTAGGGACTTCATCACTGCTGCCCAGTGCTAAAGTGCTTGCACTCTCTCCCTGTAACAAGTTAGATTGGCTTATACCTAATTGGCATGTTTAATGTATGTATAGGTCTCTTGTAAAGTGGTATACCACATACCCAGGGCCTGTGAATTAAATGCCACTGCCGGGCCTCTAGAACCCATCAGGTAGCACTTTAAACTATGCCCATGCCTGCCATTGCGGTCTGAATACAGTTTTAAACTGCCAAGTCCACTTGGCATTTAAACCCTCTTGCCAACATTAATCTCCCGTTTCAGTAAATATAATACACCCCTAAGGTCGAACTTAGGAGGCCTGTAAGGCAGGGTGCTGTGTAATTAAAGTGTTGTACATGTACTTTTAAGTATTACATGTCCTGATAGTCAAAAACTGCTAAATTCTATTTTCACTGCTTTAAGGCCTACCCCTCCCATGATATAATGCTGAGGATTCCTTATTACATTTAATAAGCTTTAATTTCCAATTGGGAGCCAGTGGCTATATCATGTTTGGTGTGTATGAAATTGTAATAATAAACTCTCTTTAATAGTAAAGTTAGATATTACAATTTTGAAAATGCCACTTTTAGAAAGTTGGCATGGCATTTTTATGTCCTTAGCCTTTTTGTGCCTATAGCCTGCCTTGGGTTATATCACTGGGGTTAGCAGACAATTATAGTTTATGAATTTCTCCTAGGCAGTTACACAATAGAGGGATTAGGTGTACCTGAGAGTACCATCTGCTGGCACAGAGGTCTTCAAACGTTTTGATGCCAGGAGCCCCTCTCAAAACTTTTTAGGTGTAAGGACCCCCTCCTGACAACGATTTCTAGAAACTGGTATTCATCATTGACAATCATAAATGTCCCCAAATGCCACAGCTAATCACTTTTACGGAGAGGAAATAATATTAAACAGTGTTTAGCAAGCTAAAGGTCAGTGAGTGTAGTCAAAGGTGTGGCTAAAACCAAAGGCCCTAATTTATGAGGAATTGGCATAGAGCAGTGCCGCTAGTCTTCTTGCTGTACTACCCTACACCAATCTAAAGGGGCGGGAATGGACCGTACTTATGAATTACAGTGCATTCCTATCCTTTCCCCCTGCGCTGGTGCACAAATTGCTGCCTAGTGTTAATGAAGGCAGGATTGTTTTTGTGCACGAAGGGGTACCTTCCTGCTCAAAAACAATCCATAGAGGCATTTTTCTCTTTCTATATGTGCGGCAGAATGCAACACACATGGAAAGAGGAAAAAACTAGGAGAAATAAAAACATTTTCCTAATTATGCCTGCTCAGGGGAGGTGAAAGGTTTTGGCACTGCTCCAGTTTACGTGATTTTGTCAATCTGGGACAGTGTCAAAACCCATGGGTGTTGCGCAGGAACACCGACCACAACGCCCATGGAACGCCTCCTTGATGCAAAGTAAGGCAACACAGCAGCTTGAGCTGCTTTGCCTTACTCCATATCTATGAGGCCATGCAAAGCCATGCAGGGTGGCTTTGAGTCACGTCACAAGTATGATTGAGAGGCTTGTGCCACCGGAGAGTCAAAAAGAGTGATTTCCGGGGGTGGGGGGGAAAGCCTCTAATAAATAAGCCCCAAAATATTCTGTAAGTTTTTAAAAGTTTTTCACTATCACATAGCTACATATAAAATAGCAGAAAGCTTAAATGAAAAATAAATAGAAGAAACTTGTTTCTCATTGGGAAATGCACTGTAGTGCAATATAAAAACCTCTATTAGTTAATACAATGCAGAGGCATGTGTGTAACCTGAGAGCAACACAATGAACTCTTTGTGCAGTGAGCTGAAATGCCTTCGTGATCCCCAAAAGCCTCCTGTGGAAACACAGGTATTCCTGTTTTTTGCAGGGGGTGCTTTAAATGTGCTTGTTTAAAGGCGCAGCACATTATTAGTGAATACTTACAAAAGTATGTTCTTGTGGCTGTTTAGTACATGTTCATGACTGTACACCCCATGGCACCCCAAATTCTTGTCCCTAATCCATAAACTTGGACTTGCAGGGAAAAACCGCCATACTTGTGGATTTGTGATATTACTAAATTTCATTTCTTGGTGTTCATTTCTGGAGAGCTGAATATGTGAACCAGAATTACAGAATCTCCATCCATGGATTTCTATTACACCTAATATGTTCTTTGGCGCTCAAAATATCAGTGAATCCAGCCCAGGGGCATATATACACAAATCCAATTCTAATAACAATTTGAGTCCATTGTGAAAAATATGAATATTTACTTATTTCTCATTGTCCAAAGAGAACTATTTTGCATAGGAATTTGCCAATGTTCTGTTGTCAACATCAGTTTTATTCTTTGTGAGAACTGCAGCACACCTCATGTAGATACAGCATGGTCATAAAGTTATACTTTGAACGTAAGTCACATTATGAACATTACTTCAAAATGTGTGTCTGCAAAGTTCCTGTGTGGGTACTTAACATCTTCAGAGTTAGATATTTTGTGTGCCTGATACTCATTGTGCTTCTGAGGGTAACTTTTATTCTATCTTATAACGTTACCAAATTATCCTCTTTATGAAGCTAATAAATATGTGTGGAGAACTAATTTGACTGCATTGTGCTCCGAGTACACATAATCGACTTCCAAGAAACAGCAACCACATTGTTCATTTATCATGATGCAGCTCACATCTAAAAGGTACAGTGGTTGCTTAATGGGTGTTCTACAGATCTTGACCTTTCCACATTCAAGGTCGCATTTTAATGATTGGACGGATGAAGTGAGGCTGGGGCATTGCGCGACCCTGTGCCCACGAGACCACAGCCCCCCTGTGGGTCGTGACCCACAGATTGAAGACCTCTGTGCTGGCAGAATGTAGTGTGGAGCTGAGCCCCAAAATCACTTGACTAGCCTGTGCCTTGCCATCATACAAACAGCCTACCAACCCAACATTATCACTTAAACCAGCTTGGAGCCAGGGTAGGGAAGGCAGGAAATTCCATGCATTTCAAAGCCACTGACTAGAAGCTACTCCCATTTTTTAGAACCGGGTACCAGGGTGTAAAAGAAGGACCTCAGATGCCAACTATTCTGTACACTTCTGGACCTGTGGATATTCTGCCAAGGAGTAGGACTGATGTGCTGCTATAAGGACTGCCTCTCGGCAGGACTGCTTCTCTAAAAGAACTGCTGTTCTACTGTTCTGACCTGCTGCCTGCTCCCCTTGTGCCTAGCGAAGAACCCGGGTCCCCGGAGAGACTAAATCACCTGATCTCAGCCTCAGGGACATAAAAGTCTGCCTAACCATCTCCTGGACCCAGCTGCAGCGATATCCTGGTGCCCAAGTGGTGCCTTCCTGGACCCTTGGTTGGCTCTTCAAATTAGGCTTGTCGGCTCTTCATGACCACAAACGGGCCAGTTCATACTGGAAGCACACCACTTGCACTGAGATTGTGTGTGTGCTGCTGCCCACCTATCTCTTCGCACAGCAAGCATGTTGTTTGCGCTATGCTGCCCACTGCCTACAAAGCTCTTGTTGCTCCCCATGACTCTCTCCAAGGCAAACAGGACTCTTGGCACAAACCTTGAGAAGGTAAACTTTCAGGTGAACTAATCTGAGACTATATCCTACCCACGCTCCATCGCTGTCAACCTGAGTAGCTGTAGCAGTGCAACCAGACAGCCACATTTGGTACTTTATGCTTTTAGAAGCTTTTCTTTACAAATTCATGACCGGTCCTACCAACTGAATTCTTGTTGTTTTAGATCTGTTTTATTGATTACATTTTGCTCCATTTGTTTCTAACTTGATATGGATCTTTTTGTGTTGTGTTTTTACTGTTTTACTGTTTGAAGTGTTGCACAAATGCTTTATACATTGCCTCTAAGTTAAGCCTGAGTGCTCTGTGTCAGTCAACCAGGGGGTTGAACACAGGTTCATTTAAGGTTTGCTTGTGTCTTACCCTGACAATGATTGTCGTTGCTCCTTGGCCAGGGCTCACACCTCAGTCAACCTGTAACCCATTTTCTAAAAATTACCCAGTTATTAGGAATAACTTATGGGATGCAAAATTACTGCATGTGTTTCTACCGTTAACAGACCATTTTCCAGGATTCTGTTTTATCTCCTTTTGATTGATGAAACTGTGTCAATTTTACTGTACCCAGTAGTTCCAGGAGTGGTAGAATTTACAAACCTGGAATACTGTTGTGATTGGAATTAGGAGCTTGCATACGGAAATCTTCTTTTTATAAAAGCTATGCGCAATAAAAAAATTAGCATGAAGTAGTTTTATCTTTTATGTTTTAAAATTCTACTCAATTATCATAAGAACAATGTTATTATTTTTCTGTTTTCAGCTTTGAAAAAAGGACGTTTTTGGATAACACCAGATCCATATCACAAAGATGATAACATCCAGATTGGACGTGAAGTGAAGATCTCTTGCCAAGTAGAGGCGGTTCCTTCTGAGGAACTCACATTTAGTTGGTTCAAAAATGGTCGTCCATTACGAAGCTCTGAAAGGATGGTCATCACGCACACTGATCCAGACGTTTCACCGGGAACAACTAATTTGGACATTATAGATCTAAAATTCACCGACTTTGGGACGTATACATGTGTTGCATCTCTCAAAGGAGGAGGAATATCAGACATAAGCATTGATGTTAATATATCAAGTAGTACAGGTAAGGGTCCAGAGTTTCTTGATGAATCACATTATCATGCTATGCTAAAAACGTTTATGCATGACATTAATAGCAATACGATGTGTGGATGTGTTTTTATAAGTGGATAAAAAAAGATTTCAAACTTATTCATCATATCAGAGCAGCTTGATTTCACTCAAGGCTGAACCAAGAGCTAGAAGCAGCCCTGGCAAATTTGTTTAGAAACAGCACCTACTTGCATCCAGCCAGTGAGCAGAGCAAGTCCAGCTGTTTCTAAAAGGGTTTGTGCGGGGTTATGTTAGCTAATGTTGTTTCATAAGTGGGCTGAATGGTTCATTTCAGAGCACAATTTCCAAACATATTTGGTTTATAGGAGGTTCAGATAGACAGTCATATATATCATGGTGCAACACAGTTCTCTGCTTCAACAAACCATGAGTGTAACTATAACAAAAGCCATAGGTTTCATAATAACATACTGTTATTAATGGCATATCATATAGATATTTATGTTTATGTTCAGCAGGGGTTGAATTTTGCAGTTTTATGCAAGGGGTTGTGACTTCCAGAACAGGGCGGGGTATGTTTCCTGCACTGAGCCATGGCTGCACACAGTCAAAGGTTGTGTTTAGCAGGCATTTGACACCCATGGAGGGATTGATGCATGAACTGGCGGTAGAGCAGGTCCTTCTGCGAACCTCTCCCCAGGCATGGCAAAAGACCCATGTGTAGTTGGGGTTTTTCATCCAAAGATTGTTTTATTTGAGGACCTAGCCAAAGGCCAAGCCCTGCAGCTAACCCATGCAGTGCATCGTTGTTGGATGTGGACCTCTCTACAGAGTCACCCTCAAACTGTTTGCCTTTACCCTTCCTGATTTGGGGGACTCATTTTTGTTGGCTTTAGGACTCAGTGCACTTTACCACAGCTAACCAGTGCTAAAGTGTTTGTGCTCTCTCCTTTAATCATATTAAAATTGGTTTACACCCAATTGGCACATTTAATTTACTTTTAAATCCCTAGTAAAGCGGTACTACATCTACCTAGCACCTGTAAGTTAAATGCTAGTTCGCCTGGGGCACCTATTGTGTCATCCATTAAAATAGCCCTTAAAGCATGTCGCTGGTCTGCCACTGCACCCTCTGTGCGGTTTTAAACTGCCAATTTGACCTCCCTTTTCATTACATAAGTCACCCCTAGGGTAGACCATAAGCAGCCCAAAGGCCAGGGTGTATTACTTGTCCTGGCAGTGAGAAACTCACAAATTAATGTTTCATTAATGTAGAGCCTACCTCTCCCATAAAATAACATTGAGTTACCTTATTACATTTAATAAGTGGAAAGAGGTATAAATATCATGTTTGGTCTCAAAAGGGTGGTTACAGGAACTTTCAAAAGCTGAAGAATCCCAGCTGACCAGAGGCAAGTGGACCTGGACTTTGAAATTGTTATCCCTCTTACATCTCTCTAGCTGCTCCCCTGTTTGCATGAGGTCATTGAAAATGTACCCCTGTAGTTGTTTGGGCACCAAACAAAAGCTGGGAACCTTTTCAAAACATTTTGCTCGAAGCTCCACCTTTAAGGAGACTGACCGTGAAAAGTATCCAACCACCAGTTCGGCAGAGTTAAACTGAATTTCAGGTTTGTTCGGCATGGAGACCGTGGAGAATATTTTTTCTTACAAAAACAACAAGGTTCCTTTTCAAATTGAGACATCAAAACTATTTAAAACGTCCATACTTCCAGGCCCTAGCAGGGCCAATCTACCTGAGAAAACCAAGTGCCAATATAGTGAAAACATTCAAAAAGAAGGGAATAAATAATCACACTCCAATTTATAAAATAGAGGAACGTTTAATAAACATAATCCCACAGAAATGACAAAAACTACTACGGGAATTTGAGATATAAAACTTTAATGATTTAGGTGAAAATAACACTGAAAAAAGGCCAAAGCTCCAATGGTGCTTCCAATTGTTTTGCCACTTGTTTTCACATTAATACTTAGATAAGGCTGCTTGACCCCGGCAACAGCTAGTTGAGCTTAGGTTTAAATTACTGAAACCTTTGAAATTACCTAAATAGATAATAACTTTATGACTGGTGGTGTGCACAAGTTTACCCCGTCTAATAAACCACTTTCTCACACTAACGTAGCATAAACAAATAAACCTGTCTTAAAGAGTTTACTATGATATCTGCTGACTGCAACTTTTGGCTACAGCATTTTAGGTATGCATAGGCAATACTGGAACCATTTGAGGTCGTCACCAATGTATCTCCTTTAATAAGCCCCTTTCTCACACTAAGGTAATATTTAAAAATCCTGTCTTAATGAATTTCCTGTGATATCTGATGGCTGCAACATTTGGCTGCAGGATTTTAGGTATGCATAGGCAATACTGAAACCATGTTTTAAAAGTCATTCTTGTATATACTTTAAAACTACACTGTAGCCCACATGCATGCCTGCCTGTGTTTTACCTAAGCAGCCACGTATGCTCATAAAAATCAAGCAGCGTTACTATCTCTTAAATGGCAGAACACAGAAGCTGGATGTGTTCAGCAGTCTTCCAGGTGTCAAATATATTAGTGTCAGAAAGTTTATAAATGACTGGGGAAGTGGGCAATCTTAAACCTTAATAAACATACCCTACTTCGCTCTTAACAAAGATCTCTGTGAAACTCTAACTCATGCTTGGTTGTTGTACCAAATCCAGTAGTCCACTCGCAGGATTGACAAATCCATTTTAAGTTCATGCAGCACCAATAATCCATTTTAAACCCAGTCAAAAAATAACAATATACTCAACCCAGTGTAGAACAATAGAGATCAAAATTGTGTAGGAGTAAATGCAGATTTGTAGCGCTTTAAGGCAAAATGTGGCTAGAAAGTGTGAAGTGACAATTCACAGTTGACAGGGCTCTAGGCTCAATTTTGTGCTAGCCACAATGAAGCAGAAGTTTGATCCATCAAGTGGGCCACCCCTGTCAAAGTTTTACATTCAGACTCAGTCGGGCACGGTCACAACCTGAAGGTGGCACGGGTCAACTTAGAGTCGACTATGTCACCATCAAGGCCCCTAGTATGCCTTTTCCTTTGGTTCAAAGTATTCCACACAGGACAAATCTGGATTTTGTATTGGCTGAGATCACTTTGCTACTGGAATAGAGTGCCATAGTTGCAAATGTTTTATCTTTGGAATTTAGGCCTGATTCAGAGTTTGGTAGAAAAAATACTTCATCACAAGTGCAGTTGTTATCCTGTCCGCCATATAACAAATGTCATAGGACATAATTCACTTATAATACAGGGAGCTGAATATTCATCAGCTTTGTGATGGAGTAGCCCATCCTTTGTCACTGTTTTGGTTCTCAAATTCCAACCACTGGGTCAAGGCAGAAGGCTGTAGCTGAGAGGGGCTCAATGAGGCCAGAAACATGTAATGTAAATCCTGACATATGAGTCATCAGTGCAGCAAACAGTCAAAGCCAGCTGTACCTGGGTTTCGTCCCCACCGAGAGAGCACCCTCCCTATGGAAACCTCAATGTCTTGTCTTAATTTTCTGTAATTGGCACAAATGTCTAAGTTCCTAGTTTCTCCAACTACAGAGATGATTCCTCCTAATCACTGATGAAGCCTCAGGACCTCAAAGCAGGATTCAAGGCTCCATATTTCTATTCACTGAATGGCAGTGACACAGTAGACAAAGCCTGACTAGCAGCACAAATAGAGATTAGGAGGTACTTTCTACGTTTGAACCTCCTATGACTGCCCTGCTGAGGAAGCTATTAGCAACATCCTTATTACTTTTATCATCTATGTAAATATCTGCAGTAATAAAAACAACATCAGACACGATATTGTGTTAAACACTGTTGCTGTTGAGATCATACACTATTTGTATGCTCTAGCCACAGTGGATAGAATTACTGGCATGTGTCATATACCAAACCATATCAATAAAACTGCATGTTTTAAGAAAAGTGAGCTTGCAGGTACACAAAATAAATGTGAGCCCTTTCGTTGAAGAAGCACCTGATATGTGGGGATCATTAGTATCTTAGGTTGCACTATAAAAGATTCAACCTGCTCCATTATTAAGGGACTGGTTCCTGAAATGTGGCTCCATTAGAGGCAAGGATGGAAAAGTTAACAAGATTGGGTGTATGGAACCGGATAGTGCATAGGATATGAATGACGCATCACCACTGTTTATTAAGAACATTAACAACATGGAAGGAAAACTCAAGAATAAAAGTAGATTCTACCTGACTACTGGGAAAAGAAGACTGAAGGACTCCTGATCTCAATCTCTACTTCAACCTTGACACATAGGGCCTGATTACAACTTTGGTGGAGGGGGTTAATCCGTCCCAAATGTGATGGACATCCTCCCCACCGTATTACGAGTCCATTATATCCTATGGAACTCGTAATACGGCAGGCAGGAAATCCATCACATTTGGGACGAATTAACCCCCCTCCGCCAAAGTTGTAAACAGGCCCATAATGTCTTACTCCTATGATAAGGTCCAGCTGAGCAGCTGTGAATGGACCACATTGAACAATGAACGAGCCCTACATGTAAGAGATATTTGGAGCTTAGAAATTAGCTTTGAGGACCAAGGGGAGGTAGGAAATTCCAGTAGTGACATTTGCAGCATCAAGAAACTATTGACACTAAGGGCCTCATTCTGACCGCCAGGGTACCGCCGCTGAATGACCGCACCGCGGTCAAAAGACCGCGGCGGCCATTCAGACATTTCCTCTGGGCCGGCGGGCGCTCTCCAAAAGAGCGCCCGCCGGCCCAGAGGAAGTGCCCCTGCAACGAGGACGCCGGCTCAGAATTGAGCCGGCATAGTTGCAGGGGTGCGACGGGTGCAGTTGCACCCGTCGCGTATTTCAGTGTCTGCTTAGCAGACACTGAAATACTTTTCGGGGCCCTCTTACGGGGGCCCCTGCCGTGCCCATGCCATTGGCATGGGCACGGCAGGGGCCCCCAGGGGCCCCACGGCACCCCCTACCGCCATCCTGTTCCTGGCGGGCGAACCGCCAGGAACAGGATGGCGGTAGGGGGTGTCAGAATCCCCCATGGCGGCGCAGCAAGCTGCGCCGCCATGGGGGATTCTAAGGGCAGCGGTAAACCGGCGGGAGACCGCCGGTTTGCCTCTTCTGACCGCGGCCGAACCGCCGCGGTCAGAATGCCCTGCGGGGCACCGCCGGCCTGTCGGCGGTGTTCCTGCCGACCCTGGCCCCGGCGGTCTTAGACCGCCGGGGTCAGAATGACCCCCTAAGTTATTTTGTGAATTCTGGAGGACATGGACAAGGCCCGAAAGGTCCATGAAGAAACTGTGGCCTAGCCAGCCAGTTACTGATTGTGATTTTGTCCTGATTTTCACCCCGCATTTGAGGCTACTATGATGCTGCAGCAAAAGTGTATCTAAATTTTGCAAGCCTAAATGTAGGACTTACGACTGATATGAATCAAAGAAATGACCTCAGTGGCTACAAAATCCGTCTTATTTCAGCTCTGACCTCACCATCCTTTGTTTTCCCACCCACGGAATTTGAGAACCAGCTAAACAACAAAGTTCCAAGGCAAAAGGTGATTGGAATGATCCGTAGGTTCATTCGACGTCTGCTTCATAGCCATCACCCTGAAGTTTACTTCTACTGTGAAAAGTGATTCTGCTTGGCACTCTGTGTGATTTTGTTGCTTTTTACCGTAGCCATTTTTAAATCTACAACTTTGGATTCCCTTTCCCAACTTTAACCTTCTCTATATATTTTGCCTACTCCTCTATTCTTGATTAGTCTAAATTGGTTTGGGAATATTATTGTTTTGCATTGTTTACTTTAATGTTGCTTGGCACTGCTTAAACACAGCACACATTTCTCAAGTAAATTGCCTAAAGGTGGTGCCAAACGTGCAGAAGTACCCTAAGATTCACATTACACTATGTTGAGACTTGTCCACGTTGCTATGGAGTTGGTAAGGATACCAACTGTAGTGGACATTGTAGACAGCTGGTGGACATATTGGTGGATCCACAATTCAAACAATCTTTTTAGAGAAAGTAGCTGATGATTCGCGTTTTGCATCCAGGTACACCCTTCATTGCCAAATTCCCATAAACGAAACATTAGCAAAACTGATAAAGCAACAAACACAAATAGAATAGTTACTTTATTAAAACATCTGAGAATGTAAGCTGGCTGCATTTCAATGTAAAGATTCACTGAGGAAGACTTGGTAGGATTTCAAATAAAATTCCTTCTTTTCGGTCGAATGCAAATTCTTCTGCATCTCTGAGACATTATTGTGCTGCTCGCATATCAATTACATCGAAAATGTGGTTATTCTCAAACGACTTTTACTAACCTGATTCTCTCAGCCTGCTATTCTCACCCACCCCATCTCTTCCCTTTTATATTAGCGTGGTCAGGATTCACACAAAATGAATAAATAAAATAAAACAGCCCCCTCGGTTTTCAGAAAATCAATTTAATTTCATGTGTGGAGCAAAAATGTAACTTTTCATGATTGCAATTCATCGCGGAAACATGCACCTCTCTATAAATGAAAATTGGAAGCAAATGGTGTCCTGGAGGAATTAAGCCATGCCTAAAGTAAATGTTTTATAAATCAACACATAATGACTTTGAAGTGCTGCATTTCCTGTCTCAAATGACCTTTTTAAAACACGTAAACATAATTACATGGAAATGCTGGTAATTAATTTCTGAGCAGCTTAATTATGACACGTCAATACTTTCAGCATGTTAATGCCCATATGCGATACGTCTTAGACTATATTGTATATTCGACTGCCTGCCTGACAATAACTGCTCACTTAGTAGCCTTAATTTCCATACGTTTGATAGAAGGCCCAAAGCACAAAAAAGTAATTAATTTACTCCACAAAATGTCTACTATACTCCTTCAGTTACTCAGACTAAGCTAATCCTCAAAAAAGTTATAACTTCTAGAATAGGAGAAAATATGAAATTACGTATTTTTATTTGTACGTTGAACCATGAGGCCAGCAAAATGGCTCAAGAAGTTAAGAAATGTGATATTTTCAGGTCGTGAGTTTGAATTCCGGTAATGCTGCTTCACATTCCATGCTTACTACGTCAGTTAATTGAGTACCATTTAACCCGTAGAAAGAGTCAATGTGTGCTATGAAATGTTAAATAAAATAGGTATTAATATAAATATGCAAATTATTTAGACGTACAGTGATATTCAAACTGGAGGGGCATTTGTGTATCTCAACCATTTTGCATACTTATTCAAGCTTGTTGTGACTCTATAATAGCGCTTTTAAAATGAGTGAAAAAATTGGCTTTAAAGGTTTGCGAATGCCCACATAGTTATGATATTCTGAGTATACACTACCATTCATAGACCAATCGCATTCTCTCTGAGAAAACGACTTCTCTTGCCCTTTTCCAAGCTTCACTCCTGTGGAAAATCTGTTGTAGTGGTTGAGTGCTCAAGTTCATACATTTCATTTTTTCTCAGATATATGCCAATAAATTCTCCTTTCTTCCATTTTGGCACTTAAGTTAATCATAGGCGAGGAAAATGTTTTTAGATGGGTTCACATACTTTAAATGTCTTAAAAAAACAATTCACAGACTCAGTATAATGTGGTTATATATTGACTTCTATCGGTCATGTCGTATGTCCAATGTTATTTTGTGTTTTGTATGAGTTGCTAATTTCCAAGTGATCTCTTATTTTACTATGTATACATATGTTCATTATTGGAATTCGCTACAGATATTACTCCTAACCTTTAACTAAAACTGGTGTGAATATTTATCGACTGCACTGATGGCAAAAAAGAAAGACATCATCCAAAATTAAATTTGACATGAAATCCGAAAAAATTGATTTTACTTTTACTACCACCTCTTTTCATTATACTGTCCTGACATCACTGGTGTGCTGTTCCGGCAAGCTTTTTGCCTTATCCCTCCTATTTTCTGAAATGTATTTTTATTGCCCTTAGGACTCTATGCATTGTGCCTCAGCTAACGAGTGCTAAAGTGCTCATACTCACTTCTTAAAACATGGTCAAATTTCCCAACACCTGGTTAGCATATTTAATTTACCCCTGTAAAAAGGTGTACCATATACCCAGGGCTGATAAATTAAATGCTACTAGCGGGCCTGCAAAACGTATTGTGCCTCCCACTTAAGCAGCCCCTAAACAGGCCACCATGATTAACAACCTAATCATGCATCTGTCTGGAAAGACCAAAACTTAAAAAGGTACACAACAGATTTGACAAAGCTTGAAAAGTGACTCTAGATAGACAGGAAGTATATATCACTCTGTCTATGTGATTCATCCCAATTTAGAAGGAAAATGTTTTACATCGTGCTTTCTACAAAGACTAATCACAGTGGTGCCTGTGCTCTTACACTTAGCTGTGGAGCTGTAGCAGAAGTCAGTAGTATGAACCTAATCATGGAGGACAGTTGTAGGTCATCAATGGAAGGTATGTTGTATATCATTCTGTCAGACTTTTTTTTGCTATTTCTGTACACCTTTCTAACCAAGTTTTGATTCCATGTGACCGGCCCGCATGGTTTCTATATGTGACATTTTTGCCATCCCCGTAAAGACAGGACTATGCCCCTCATTATGACTTTGGTTGTCTATTCCGTAGACCACCGAAGTCACCGCCGCCATATGACCGCCAGTGTTGGCGGTGTGAAGACCACCATATTATGACTGCTGGCTGCTCTCCACCACTATTTGGCGGGGAAGCCGCCAGCAGCCATACTGGCAGTCGGCAGTCTAGTGGAGCTTGCTCTGACACCACTGCCACGTCTCCACAACACCGCCCACCGTATTACAACATTGTAAGTGGCATGGCGGTGTTGCGTTGGGGGGGCGCTGGCGGCAGAGCAAGCGTCATGGACCCTGTTCCCTCCTGGACGACCACCGCGACCACCAGGTAAGGTGATCGTCCGACAGGGAAGTAGTATGAACCTAATCATGGAGGACAGTTGTAGGTCATCAATGGAAGGTATGTTGTATATCATTCTGTCAGACTTTTTTTTGCTATTTCTGTACACCTTTCTAACCAAGTTTTGATTCCATGTGACCGGCCCGCATGGTTTCTATATGTGACATTTTTGCCATCCCCGTAAAGACAGGACTATGCCCCTCATTATGACTTTGGTTGTCTATTCCGTAGACCACCGAAGTCACCGCCGCCATATGACCGCCAGTGTTGGCGGTGTGAAGACCACCATATTATGACTGCTGGCTGCTCTCCACCACTATTTGGCGGGGAAGCCGCCAGCAGCCATACTGGCAGTCGGCAGTCTAGTGGAGCTTGCTCTGACACCACTGCCACGTCTCCACAACACCGCCCACCGTATTACAACATTGTAAGTGGCATGGCGGTGTTGCGTTGGGGGGGCGCTGGCGGCAGAGCAAGCGTCATGGACCCTGTTCCCTCCTGGACGACCACCGCGACCACCAGGTAAGGTGATCGTCCGACAGGGAAGGGGGAGTTGGGGAGTACTGTTGTGGCAACAGGAATTAGTATTCCTATTGCCAGTATCCTCTCCACCAGGGATTTTGTGGCGGGGGTGCTGCCACGTAATCCCTGGTGGAAAGGATACTCATAATAACACAGGTGGTGTTAGGTGGACTGCTGGGTCGAAGGTGGTCAACCCTCGGCCAGGCCGTCTCACCACCCTGCCCGTACAGTGACAATGCAGCGGAGGGACTGCTTCCCTGCATCTGCAGGCAACCCACGAAGAACAGAGAGGACCCAGGAATGCCAAAACCTGACACCAGACAGTATCACTGCACCTGTGCCGCCAAGCCCAAGCTGAAGTGAGCCAACAGTGTTAGTATTGTTCCGAGGCCCTACAGAGGTGAATACCACCTTGAGTTCACCCACTGTGCACATCGCTAGGGCGTCTGCAGTCTCGCTCTGCAGGCCCCCCCCTCAGCGCGACCCGATGGTTCATTGCACCTCTGCACCCAGCTTCCCTAGACCAGAGAGAAGAGGCCCACAGGTGTCCCGACGTCCCCGAGCCTCATTTGTTGGTTTGGTCAGGCTGGACCCCCACATCATGCCTGCAGCCTCTTTTTACAGGCCCCCTCTACTGCAACCACCACTGGTGATGAAAACCCAATGGTCCAAGACACCGCTGCACCCAGCCACCCCGAATTTAGAAGAAAAGGATCACAGGTGTGTCCCTACGTTGCTGAGCATATCAAGAATTGAACCCCCTTGGTGATTCACCCAGACTGGTCCCCCAATGCACTCCTGCAGCACCTTTCTGACCAAACCCATCCCCATTGACTTCCAAGGGGCAACCAACATTAAATTGCATCACTGCACCCAGCTGCCCCAGTGCTGCCCGAGGTGACCTGTTGGTGTGGCCTAGGACCCTGCCCCATACTCACCTTAAGTCTGGAAGATTGGTACTTTGTGTTGATGTTTGTTGTTGCTGTTGTTTGCTGTATGTGTTTTCTTTCCCTTAGAGTAACATTGCAGCTTCAGAAAATTGTATTGTGTTGACTTTTGAGAATTGTAGAACTTCATAACTCAAAGATTCTGATGATCTTGGTATCAAAATTTATATAAAAGTGTGTATTATTTTTTTTTAAATGGTGTAGGATTTCTTTATTGAGTGTGTGTCTCAATTACTGCCTATGTGGGTGCAATACATGTTTATCACTACCTTCTGATATGCCTAACTGCTCACTCACACTTCCACAAAATTTATTTGGGGTTTGCTTGGACTGTTTGCGTAGTGTACCTCTTTTTTAGGCCGTAATATAAAGAGCCAGCTTCCTACATATGTGCACTCTTCCTAAAACATGGCTTAGTTGGTGTATACCTAATTGGCATATTCAATTAACTTATAAGTCTCTAGTAAAGTGCACTACATGTGCCCAGGATCTGTAAAATAAATGCTACTAGTGGGACTGCAGCTCTGCTTGTGCCACCCACTCAACCACCCTTCCAACATGGCTCAGGCCTGCTACTACCGAGCTTGTAGGTGCATTTACACTGCTGGGTCATCCTGGCATTTAAAGCCTCTTGCCAAGCTTTAAACTCTCCTTTTATTAAACATAGTTCTTCTTCATGGTAGGACCTAAGTAGCTCATAGGGCAGGGTGCTATGTAATTATAAGGCAGGACCTATATCTTAAGTTTTACTTGTCCTGGTGGTAAAATTCACCCACGTTTTTCACTACTGTGAGGTCTACCTCTCTCATAGGTTTACATTGGGGATTCTTTATTACATTTATTAAGCTGTAATTCCTAATTGAGGAGGAGTAGAAATGTCATATTTAGTACCTATGGAACTGTAATAGTAAACCCTCCTTAATTGTAAAGTGTGATGTTTTGCAACAATTTTGAATATGCCACTTTTAGAAAGTTAGCATGTCCCTGCTCTGAGTCCTGTGTTCCTACAGCCTGTCTCCACTACATGTCTGGGCAGCGTGATAGCTAGACTTTGTGCATTCCCTCTAGACAGACACACACAAAAGGAGCTAAGATTTGACAGATGGGCCATCAACATCCTGATGGCCCATTCTGTGCAGGATGGGAGTAAGAAGATGACACACCTGAATAGTCAGTGTCCTGCTTCAACAAAGGGCTATATAATCCCCAGTAGTGAGTCTGGATACAGGGCAGACTTTGAAGTCAAACCCACTTCAAAGGCACAACTGCGTATAAGGTCTGGACCTCTTTCCCTACTAAATCGGTACACTTCTGGACCTGTGGATACTCTGCCAGGAAAAAGGACTGCTGGGCTGCTGAAAGGACTGTCACTCTGCTGGACTGTGTTAGACTCCTGCTAAATTGTGCTGAGCTGCTGCTCTTCCAGCCTGGTAGTGAGAAAGACTGGACATGAATCTCTCCAAACCACAACCAACGTAACTCGAAGGTTTTTTTGGCTTATCTCCTGTTCTTCTGAGGTTTCAGGGACATCAAAAACTTCTCTTCACCCTGTTGCAGCACATGGACATTGCTTGCTGCAAGTCTTGCCCTGTTCCTCCTTCTTCCAGAAGCTCATGTCAATGTTAGAATAAACATCCAAGACAGATAGGTTCAATCTTTTTTTCCTCTTCTAAAATGTTTCCCTTTTGTCCTGTTTTCTTATTCTCAAAATCTTGCCAATTTATTCTGAATGGTGTAAGAGTAATAATGCCGACTTGTTTTCGTAACAGAACTTGTGATGGTCAGGCTGGTTTCTACAGTTTGGGATTTTCATCAAGTTTCACCCAGTTGGTTCTTCGATTTTTGCGGGTGTCCAGTTTGTTAACTTCTGTACTAATAAGAATGTGAATTTACTGGAAAAAATATTTACTAAATATAGATTGCAGATAATCTTAGCATATTGATGCAGCTAATAGGAATAATGTTCTAACACCCATACATTTTAAATTACTTAGTAAATTCATTATGTGAAAATATAGAAACAGATAAAATAAACATTTCAAAATAGGAGACTGAATGTTATATACATTAATAGGAAATACTCTAATGAGTATAACCATGAGGGTTGTAGGTGTGCAATTTG
The DNA here is from genome assembly GCF_031143425.1 of Pleurodeles waltl. Taxonomy (NCBI): domain Eukaryota; kingdom Metazoa; phylum Chordata; class Amphibia; order Caudata; family Salamandridae; genus Pleurodeles; species Pleurodeles waltl. The sequence goes on from NC_090448.1 coordinate 1,069,894,991, forward strand.
AGTAGTAATATGTCTAATAGACATTATAAAAGACATTATTAAATATTAATGATTGACTTCCAACTGGATTTTAATTAAAAGCATTTTTAAACCAACTACAATCTATGTTTCTTCAAAAGGAAAATCAAAAATAGGTATCTCTGAAACCATCATTCACTCAAATAAGACATACAATTCAACAACACCGTTGTTATTCTTATTTTCAGCTGTTCACGACATAGGGCAAGTTTATTTGGCTTCAAATAGAAATAAGCCCCTTTTAAATTTAAAGGTGGGATGGTAACATGAATGTTAGACCTGGCATCATTGGCATAGTCTCCCCTGTCTTTTTGCTTCTGCTTTTTATGTTGTGACTGTGTGCTGGACTTTGTCTTTGCTGGTTTTGGTACTCTGGGCCCTTTACTACTGCTGACCAGTGCTAAAGTGCAAGTCTTCTCTGTGTAAACTATATGTGTAATTGGCTTTTCCTTGATTGGCATATTTGAATTACTAGTAAGTCCCTAGTGCCCAGAGACTGTAAATCAAATACTACTAGTGGGTCTGCAGCACTGATTGTGCCACCCATGAGTAGCCCTGTAAACATGGCTCAGACCTGTCACTGCAGTGTCTGTGTGTGCAGTTTTTAACTGCCAATTCGACCTGGCAAGTGTACTCACTTACCAGGCCCAAACCTTCCCTTTTTGTACATGTAAGGCATCCCTAAGGTAGGCCCTAGTTAGCCCCATGGGCAGGGTGCAGGGTAAGTTAAAGGTAGAACATGTGCTGATGTGTTTTACATTTCCTGACAGTGAAATCCTGCCAAAGGTTTTCACTGTTGCAGGGCCTATCTCTTTCATAGGTTAACATGGGGTTGCCTTTAAATATCTTTTAAGTGCAGTTTCCCATTGGGAGCAGATAGGGATCAGGCGTTTGGGGTCTCTGAACTCAAAATTTATAAATACACCTTTTGGTAAAGTTGATTTTTAGATTGACAGTTCGAAAATGCCACTTTTAGAAAGTGGGCATTTTCTTGCTTAACCATTCTGTGCCCCTGCCTACCTGTGGAATCCATGTATGGGACAGCCTGACAGTTGGGCTGTTTGTGAATTCCCTCTAGACAGTGACACAAAGGGAGCTGGGGCGTAGCCTGCATATCCTGATGAGTCTCCTGGGCTACAGTGGGGTGAGAGGAGCTGACACGCCTAAAATGGCTGTGCCTGTCCTCACACAATGCAGTCTCCAACCCCATGGTGTGTGTCTGGGGCCAGGCCTGGGCAAGGCAGGATCTTGTGAACAAAAGAGACTTTCCTTTAAAGTTTTCCTACTTCAAAGGCAGAAAGGAGTATAAGTAGTGAACCCAAAACCCAAGCCTTTTAGATTACTTATGGATCAAGAGGAATCTCTGCCGAGGAGAAGAGCTGGAGAAGGAGTACTGCCCCGTTGCCTGTGAGTGTGCTTTGCTGGGCTGGCCTGGATTGCTGCTTCTGCCTGAGAGAAGACAAAGACTGGACTTTGCTGTATTTTCCTGCTTGTGAAGTGTCTCTAAGGTCTTGGACTGAGCTTGTCTCCTATTCTGAAGTCTCAGGGCCATCAAAGACTTCCTCTGCCAGCACCTGGACTCTCTTGCTGAGACTCCTACCCAGCCAAGTTGTGCCCAATCCAGTCCCTGGGCCCTTGAAAAGAGAAGCTGGTGGAATGAAGGCTGGAATCACAGGAGTCGGGGGGAAAAATTGATGCGGTACCCACTTTGTGGCTGACAAATTGATGCACAACCTGCATCACGGCTGGAAAATCGACGCAACACCCACTGGTGGCTGCCAAAATCAACGTATCACCCATACATTGTGGCTCTTCACCACCATGTGCTGGAATTTTTCATGCATCGTCGCTGGGTGTCAAAATCATCGCAAACCTGCGCTGGTCCAAAGCTGCTTCTCCATAAATTGATGCATTGCTCTTCTGCAGGAGAGAAAAACAATGCATCGACCTACACGACCAGAGAAGAAACAACAGACGGCCTCACTTGCAAGTTAGGAATCAACACATCGCTTACTTTTCCAACACACGCTTGCCTGTGAGGCTTTATTTGGTGATGATGCAAACAAGGTATTTTGTGTAAAAACAACTCATCCATTGTTTTCAATAGAGTAAGACTCTTTTTAATTTGAAAAAAATCATAACTTTGCTTGTGTATGTTGGAGTTTTGTCGTTTTGGTCGTGTTTGATTTAGACAAATATTGGCTATTTTTCTAAACTGGTGGTGTGTCACTTTTGTGGCGTTTCCACTGTATTACTGTGTGTGTTGGTACAAATACTTTACAGATTGCCTCTGACATAAGCCTGTCTGCTTGTGCCAAGCTACCGAGGGGATGAGTAGGGTTTATCTTAGGGATGTACTTTCATTACCCTGACTAGAGTGAGGGTCCCTTCTTGGACAGAGTGCAAACTGACTGCCAACCAGAGACCCCATTTCTAACAATGAAACAGAGAAATCTATGCACATTATGACCAATATTTTATGGCAATTTAGTGTAAATATATTAAAACAATTGCAGTGGGGTTCCAATCATTCCACTTACTTAATAGGTATCTGAGCTCAGCTTATTTCAGCTAATTTCAGTCATATATTTAAGGAGCCCTTTTTTTATTTCATCTAGTGAATGAAACTAATTTAAAAATCTTCATCTGGTAAATGAGACTAATTTAAAAATATTCTCCAGTTTCTGATTTGGGAGTAAACTTCAGAAAATGTGAGGAGTTAGCATATGGGATTGTCAGTTTGGACATTTGTGACCGTTCTCATTATCATTCCATCGCTTGAGAAATATGTGCATCACTCACAACATGGTTCCACATTAGACTGCTTTTGAAACAAACACAAATCTTTTGGAGTAGTCATTCTGGTTTTTTTACTAGCCAAACCTCTAAGAACAATTCTTCAAGTGTGACATTTCTTACCATTGTTCAGAAAAGTAATATAATTCATTCAAAAAATGCTGTTTCTATTACACTGTATGGTTTTCATTACTTTCCACCTGACATTCCTTTGTATGTGTTTTTAGAAGATTTATGGTTTTACTTTTGAAACTCATTCTGTTTTAGAAATTCAGTTAGCTCATTTATATCTACTGTAAATTATATGTTTAAGTGCCTTCTTTGAAATACTTCCAGCTATAATTTTAAAAATATAGACTGTCAGCATCCATAGAAATTTTCATTTTTTTTACTTTTTGGAACTCACCTTGTGGTATATGTGATTTTTCCTTTCAAGTTCCACCCAATTTGACTGTTCCTAAGGAGAAGTCCCCTTTGGTTACAAGAGAGGGAGACACCATTGAACTGCAGTGCCAGGTTTCGGGCAAACCAAAACCCATCATCTTGTGGTCCAGGGCTGATAAAGAGTTCCCAATGCCGGATGGATCAATGCAGATGGAGAGTTATGATGGGATTCTGAGGATTGTGAATGTTTCCAGGGAAATGACTGGATCCTACAAATGCCAGACTAGTCAATTCAATGGATTTAATGTGAAATCCAGGGAAGCCATGGTCCAACTGATTGTACAGTGTAAGTACACTCTATTTTCTTGATGTTACACAATAGAATTTTCTGAAGACTATACATTTAAATGTACTAATTGAGTTGGCAACCTATGTTACCACTGCAGAAGTATCAGCCTTTTCAGTTACCTGCACCAACCACTTTTTATATAAATATTCTGTGTTTCGGTGCATTTATTAAGGTACTGATGCACAAAAAAGTAGAATATGTAAAGTGAGGTTAAATTACTCTGCAGTGCAGGGAGTTACATTTTCTCCCTGTCCAATAAAATGTTTTCATTATGGTTTGATGGAGTCCAGAAGGTCACTGGGGAGACTGTTCCTGTATATGCCCCAAAGAGAGTTACCTTCCAAATCATTTAAACACTTTACACTTATATAAGGATTACTCTTGATACTCTCAGATATGAAAGGGTTTCTTTAGCAAAATGTTTGAAAAACAATTGTGACACAAACTTAGTTCCGGTGTGCAAGAGACGTCAGTATGAAAGAAGAAGAATGGAGATGTTCTACCAATAGTCTTTAAGGCTGCTATCTGAACTCCTTACAAATCAACCAAAATATGTTCATGTTAATCATTATTCTCATTACTAAATCATTTACTAGGCACTCAGTACTCAGCTGTGTAAAGGAGGAGCAGAGAGTGGTGTATCCAATAACTGGCATTTAGTTCATTTGGTAGTGTTGGTTTCTAGGGTTCCTTTGGGGTTTCAGTAATAAATTATGGCTTTTTGCAGGGGGTGTGCATGAAAAAACAATATGAATTTGGATTGAGTGGTTCTTTTGGGGCTCTGTGATATAAAGAACTGCGATTTTGCCTCAGTCCTGCATAAGTAAGTTAAGAGACATAATTGTGTTTTTAGTGAGTCTTAAATGGCATTCTGGAGGTGAATGGATTGAGGAAGATGAGAAAGGAAAAATGATTTTCATTTCATTGGCATAGTGTTCGTTCAATGGTCTGTTTTTAGACATTATAGCATCTAGAGCAGCATTTTATTGATGGAGTAAAGAAACTGGGTTCTATAAGTCAGCCTCCAGGAACCCACAGCATGTAGAGGAATTTGGTGGTGACCAAGGAGATTACCAGTAGACAGAACATAACTGTTCAAGATCTTCAGAAGGGAACCGTTATATTTTCATGCTGTTGATGAGAAGAGAGAGCAGGCTTGTGAATAATGTTGAGTGAACAATGGTGTTGAGCTAAAATTAACTCTTTGCCCTCAAGCAGTGGTATCTAAGCACTTCAAATGCCTGGTTTAACTAGATCAAATATTGAGAAAATGATCCCAAAGACTGGAAAGGCTAAGGTATACAGTTGGGATAGAAATGATAAGCGCTAAGCTGTTTTTAAATCTCAGATGGTCCATTTGTCCATGCTCTACAATTGACAAGCATGTAGTTCAGAGCTTCAGGATAATCACAGAAAGCCTTCGACTTACTGTTCTGGTTTTGATGCTCATATGCATATTTTCAAATCCTATGCTTTCATATACAAACTAAGAGCAAATGGTGTCTAAGATAGGGACGTATTATAAATTCAGTGTGTGTAAAAAAAGTATACCTATGTTCAAGACCACTTGAGTTCCTTAGTGCGCAGCCAGACGATAATAATTCCATTTCACATTACAAAATACGAGAAAGTGTTTTAAGCCTGTCCATCTCCAACAAAGGGAATTAAGCAATTTAATTTCAAGTAGTTCAATTTATGGGTAAATGATAATGCTGAAATGGGCTCACTGTATATTCTGACGTTATTATAATATAAAATCATTACATTTTGTTTAAAATCTTCTTATCAAAACTACATTGCTACACTACTGGACTGCTCTCTAGAACACCACTAGCAGTCATTCAGAACTGTTGTCTATCATTGTCTATTACTTTCTAAATTATAATTTTTGAATAATCTCATTGACGTTCAATATCGGTTGGTGTCATAATAGTGTCATAATAGTTGTAATTTGGAACTGTCACATACTTTTAGATCACGATCTTTGTTGAACTGCTAAGTTTTTACCTGATATGCACCATAAAAAAAAACATTTTTTTCATAGGAAATTCTGCTAATTTAATGAGCACAGCTATGCAGTGAGTGATATAGTGGAACAACTTCCTTGCCAAAGTTACTTTGTACTGAACCAGCAGATTTCTTTACAGTGGTTTTTAAATTGATAATGCTAATTTGTAGCTTGAATTTCACAGAACTAGTTATACATATTTTAACCTATTTAAAACATGAGAATGGGGAGCAGCAAACAAAGAATTATAGGATGCACTAACAAATGGTCACAAGAAGTGGTGGCAAATTACACACAGATATTTTGTGACCAATCTTTAATTTTGTTATATGACTGATGACCTATGTACCAATTGGTCACATCACAAAATGTCCAGTGGCAGTGGGTCTCAAAGGCCAGCTGTTCGACCATTGTGTTTTGCCACTAGCAATTCATGATTTCTTGTGAATCGCAAACTGTGAGCCACAAAACAAAATTTACAACAGTGTCAACCACACTGTTTGTGATTCGCAAATGGGTCACAAGGGACCTGCCTCATTAATATTGCACCACATTTGGAAATGGCTGCACTCACAGGGAGGGTGGCCTTCTGTGGTCATCAGACCTCCATATCTGTGACTGCTTTTTAAATAAAGCAGTTTTGTTTTTTTAATGTAGCCCTTTTTCCTTAAAGGAAAACGGGGTGCATTTCAAAAATAAAAACAAAATGTTTCAGTTGCATTTTTTCAGAAAACCTTTTGGCACCCCATTGAGGACCCCTTCCAGTTTTAGAATGGGTTACCACCAATTTAAATTCTTTTGTGACTGCATTCACTGTTGCAAAGCAATCATACATGGGCCTGCGAGTTCCAATTAGGAAGGGATGCCCTTGGCACGCCCCTTCCTAATAGCGAGTCACAGTCCCTATTTTGCAAGTGAGTAGCAGGTTACTGAGTCACAAAATAGGGATGGCACATGCTACAAGGTTGTTCTGCGGTTGCAAACGGCACATTTTTTCGTTTGTGACTGCAAAACAGTTTTATACATCTGGCCCCTAATGATCTGATTGATGAATATTAATTAGGAAGGTCACTATTTGTGACCCCCTGTGATTGGCTACAACATGGGGATGTTTACATTCCCAAATGAGAAAAAAAAATTCCTTAAAGGATCTGGTCTCCCAATTGAAAGAAAATACATAGAGGGAAGGAGGCTTCCTGTTCCTCGTGATATTGCTGACACCATTCACAAAGGGGGCTTCCCCCTTGAATGGAAGCCTAATGGCATGTTTTAATCCACATTGTGCATTAAGATAGGAGAATAGATAAAGTAGTGTAAGTGAATTACACCAACAGAAAAAATGCTTTGCCCAAAGGGCTGGCGGTGGTGCAGGATGCCATCAGCCAGGACGGTGCTGCCCTGCTGATTACAACCTTGTTCTCCTGGCAGCCTTTTCTTGGCAGTTCCTTCGCCATGAAAAGGCTGGCGGAGAACAAGCGCAGGGGTCCCCCTTCCCAGCACCCTCGAAATATGCACTATCTGCTGTGCAGACAGCTCACATTTCGAGGGTTCTGGTGCTCCCTGCATGCTGCAGCATTGCCACCAGCTCTATTATGAGCCAGCGACAATGCTGCCACCCTTTTCCCACTGGGCTGAACAGCCATGTAGGAAAGTCATAATGGGGCCGGCGGGGAAGTCAACCACATGGCACCAACCACCCAGTCGGGAGTTTACGGATGGGTGTTTCTATCCGCCAAACTCTTAATCAGCTCCTTAGTACTGTTAAGGCTTCAGGCTACTAGTCCACCACCAGAATGTAAATACAAGACTAATTATGTTTAAGGTGGAAAAATGTTCCTGAAGGCAGACCATTTTCTTTCCCTGACATAGATCAACCAATTTTTGAAGAGGAATGTTGATAAAGCTGGTTGCAATGAAAGCATGCCTCGTAGGATGAGTAGCAAATCTGTTCTCTAAACATTTATTCCATAGCATTGTGTTACAAGTTTCACAGGCTATAAAGCCTTTGAAATGCATTGGACGGGACATCTGCCACATTTGTGATGGAGTGTCACATCTGCCAAACTCTAGGTACTGCAGTAATTGTATTTTGTTGTTTTAAATGTTTGCTGTGAAGAATTCACAAATATTTCCAGTTGTGATGTATACAAACGCATGTGCATTGTGTTTCATTTAATAGACTGAAATGAAGTGTAACTTTGAAACTGTGTGATTACTTGGAAAATGGGCTAGCAGTTTAGTGTTGCTTGTTTATCAATGGGCTTTCAGACATCTTTAGTAGTTGCCAGCACTGGAACTTATCTTTTGCTCCTCAAACATAGGAAGGAAGAACCTGTAGGATTTCGGCTTCTATAACCCAGCTCTAAAGTCTTGGGCTGATACATCTATCTATCATATAGAGATAGTGCTGCTTCACAAATGGATATTGTGATATCTTTGTAAATTTTGACTTACTCATACTAACCAATTCCTGTAGCTGCTCGTCATTAAAGTATGACTGTACATCCACTTGCATGAGACCAAATTCGAAAATGAAAGAAAATTCAAAGTAGACAATAATGAAATATGTTGTATACTTCCAGAAAATAATTAAAGACCTCATCCAAGTGCATATCTAAAGTATTTTTCCTGCTAGTAAATTACGCTGTTTTTGAATCATTTTATTGGAGAGGTGTGCTGAAAATGCAATTTTGCCAACCTCTTTTTAAAAATGTGTGAGTGATCATCCATGCAGTAATCTTATTTGGTCTGGCTTGACAGGAAAGATGTCTACAGTACTTATTGCTACCAATTCTTTAAAATATGTATAGAATGACCCCACGTGCAGTAAGCTTTGGATACAACTCGTGTTGTACTATGTAAGCTTTTATTATAAATAGAAACAAGTAAACTGTTAAGAAATGTAATTATTTTCGTTCTTATTGTGTGAAAAAAATGCATTTCTTTTCCTCCATTTTTTGCCTCCCTGCCATTTTTCAAGCATTAGTAAACAATGCTTGCTTCCATACTTTTCAAGCAAAAATCAAGGGGAAAACATTTGCTCCTCCTTTTGCATCCACAGTGAAAAATCGTGATGGCAGGCAAAGCGTTTTGAATTCGAACGAACATACACTGTGAAAATATCTCGACGTGACAATGAAAGGCAACACGTTCACGAAAATTCACCAACAGAGATTTCCAAATTTGCCTTCGTGCGACAGAAACATGAACGCCACACCAGATAATCGGCCATGCAACTGTCTGGCTTTGTAAACAATGCCTCTTATGGTCGTGCATGTGAACTCTGGGTGAGTGGTCTGCGCCCCACAGCCCGTGCCAACCCTACACGTCCAATAAAAGACTGAGAACGGATTTTGAAGAATAGGGTCTGTGTGTGCGCCGGGGACAGGAGGGAGGGATTGCTGTATTGTTCATCGTGTGAGCAGAAGCTGCTCCAGTCACGGCGAGAACCCCAATCTTTTCGTAATCATTTCTGCGCTCTACAGTTTGCCTGCCTCCTGCTTGAGTTTAGCCCAAATGTAAATCGGTTGATGGCTGTGCAAACTTGTACATAGTGGCAATCACTGCTTGGTTTGCACTTCAAAACATCATGACGTCCCTCTAATCAACGTTGTTTTATAAATAGCCACTTTCTCACGCTTTGGCAAGGAATATGTTAACCCTGTTCTGATAACACGCTGCTGTTTGAAAACCCGCCGTGAAAATGCAATTACTAGGACTTTCCTGCAAGCGTGTCTTCACATGCTGGTAAGTATAAAATGCCGTGCTTGCTGTAAATTGAACGCGGGTCCCCTAAGGAGGCCTCCCCCAGGATGGCTGCGTGACCTGATCTTTCTATCACCAGCCAGGGACGTGATGGCGATTAGCTATCGATTTGCACAACGACGAGATTCTGAGGGCCCCCGTGGGGCGGGATCACGCCCCCCTTAAGATTTTCATTAATTACTGTGACACTGGGATAACATTTGAGTTTAGAAAGATTGCTGTGACAAATCGCTGCGGCCTCACTCCACCATTAGAAATGCGAGCCCTGACAAAGCCAATAGTTTCACTTTAGTGCTCTTGTACTGTTAGGTGCTAGCATGCCACCATTTTAGAAGGGAAAGCACTGCGGTCTCGAATAACTCGTGCGTTGCCACTACAGGAAGTTGACCATATTTACAGGCTCTTGCAGCTGAGGGCGGAAGGAGCAGGCCAGTGTGATAAATGAACATCAGATGGTTTGTAGCGTTATTTTGTGCGAACTTGGGCTGAGGGCTTTGGAGCGCCTGCCTCGCATGGGCGCTAGATTCATTGATTGAGGCACCGGAGGTTAAGTGACTTGCCCAGATTCGTAGTTTGTTGAGATGCTGGGACCAGAATCTGATTCGCCAGTTCCAAAGCTGCAGCTCTGGCCATGAGGCCACATGCCCACCTGAATGTATGCTTGATACACACATTACACAGACCTTTCTACAATACTGGCTGTTTGTGGGCTTGTTTCATGGTGTGCTGTGTCGGTTTTATTGTTGATTTTCCTGATATAAAAACAAACATTTCCTGCAGCAAGTTCAAATCCATGCAGTTTCCCACACCTTACAAAACACTTTTACAATGTGTCTTTGTAAGTTCAAAATTGCCTGCAATTTGCAAACCTGTTTGATTTTTAGCTATCTGATTCACTAATGGGAACCACTTTTATTTTGGTGTCTGTGCCTATATTCAGTTTTAGTCCGAATCTGGGCCCAGCAGCTGTAAAGTTGTCCTTGAAGAGAGGTGGCTTAAAGAGTTTGATTAGGGCCAGAGTCGACCTTTACCACGATATCACCCTAGTGCCAAGTTGTTTGTTGGAGGGGGTGGGGTTAATTGTGTTTGGCAGCAGCAGGTGGGAGGAAGGCAGGGAGACAAGAACGGAGGCTGGAGGGGGGAATATTGAAAATAGCACTTGAATCACTCGAGTTAGGTGGCAGGGACTCTGCTGTCTGCATTACCTTAATACATAGAGGTGGTCATTCTGACCCCGGCGGTAAAATGCACTTACCGCCGGTCAGAAGACCGCCATAACACCGCCGCGGCCGCGGAAACCCGCCACGGTCATTCTGACCCGCAGAAGGCAAACCTCCGAAAATCCGACAGCCACAACCGACCGCCAGACCAGCGGTCGGCGGAAAGGTGGAGGTGACCAAACCTCCACCGCCACGCCAACAGAAATACGCCCATGCCATTACGACCCACGAATCCACGCGGCGGTCATTCAAACGCGGTATTCCATTGGCGGGACACACCGCCGCGCTCAGAATACACACAAACGAACAAAACTCAGCCACATTGGACGATTTGAATCCCACACACCTGATACACATACACACACCACTCCCACACACACAATACAATATAAAACACCCACCCACATCACCCACAAACCCCTACGCAAAAAAATTCTGAAAGAAGGCCAGAGCGAGACACCAGCATCCACAAACTAACAGCCACAGCCACTCAACACCATCACCCACACACTATCCACACACAAAACAACACCCACCACCACACTCAACTCACTTAAATACACATACTCCACCCCACACATCATACACACCACCCCATGGCACCCCAAAGACAACCCCGCTTCACAGACGAAGAACTCAGGGTCATGGTGGAGGAAATCGTTCGGGTAGAGCCCCAGCTGTTCGGCACACAGATACAATACACCAGCATTGCCCGGAGGACGGAGCTATGGCAGAGGATTGTCGACAGGGTCAACGCAGTGGGACAGCACCCCAGAAATCGGGAAGACATCAGGAAGCGATGGAACGACCTACGGGGGAAGGTGCGTTCCATGGGATCCAGGCACAACATCGCCGTGCAGAAGACTGGCGGAGGACCCCCACCTCAACCCCCACAATTCACATCATGGGAGGAGGAAGTCTTGAACATCCTGCATCCTGACGGCCTCGCAGGAGTCGGCGGAGGAATGGATACTGGTAAGTTGAAGCTTCAATACTGCTTCCCCCCCACCTGCATGCCAAATCATACCCCAACCCTCACCCCCATCCTCGAACCCCACCCTCACCCCCACCACCATCCTCACCCCCACCCTCACCCCCACCACCCTCACCCCCACCACCATCCTCACCCCCACCCCCAGCACACCTATTCCCCGCCAATGTCTCACCATCACAACCCACACATCCCAAAACCTAGGCCTGCATGCGTCCACTAAGCATGGACACCCATCACCAAAGCATGCCCAATGCATATACACATCCCCCCCACAAGCCACCCTCACCAAAGCCCCCACACACGAATGCCAGCACTTGGGGACACGAGAACCCATAGATACACCCATATGCCACACATTGAAACTATAACCATACCTCTATACCCCTGCAGGACCCGACCGTCAACACACCGCGGCGGAGGGGCCAGAATTCTCCACACCCCCCACCCAAGAGGCCGTCAGCGATGACAGCAGCTCTGTCGACCTGGACACCGATGACCAGCCCGGGCCATCGGGGACCTCTGGACAGTCGGTTCCCCTCACACAGGCCCAGGCCACTACAGACCCAAACCCCTCTGGGAACACCAGCACAGCTCCCACCCAGCGGGCCCATGCCTCTGTCTCCAGGGCGCGTCAATCTGCGGTGTGTCTACCACTACAGGGCACCCAGGATAACCCACCACCCCAACAACAACAGGGACCTGGGGGCAGTGGTAGTGGGCACACCGGCCAGGGGGCAGAGGCCCAGGGAAACAGGGCAACTCGGAGGGCAGCTGTGCGACAGGGGGGGGAGGAGAGGCCCAGGGAACCCACTCTCCACGAGGTCCTCACCACCATCATGGGAGCATACAACCGCTCCCAGGAGACGATGGCGACGGTACTGGCCCGGTTCCAGGAGATCCAGGTACTGCAGGAGGAACACTATCGGGGGTACAGGGAGGACATCAGAGCCATCAACACCACCCTGGTTACCATGGTAGGGCTGCTGCAGGACCTCGTCAACACCAGGGCGGACACTCAACAACACCCAAGGGCCCCTGCCACTAGCCTGGACCAAGAACAGCCAACCACCTCCGCCGGCGCTAGTGGACAGGAGGCCCCCGCACAGCAGCAGCCCACCAGACCCCCACCTCCTGCAGGAGAAGAACCACCCCGCAAGAGGGCCCTGAGATCTCGCAAGAAGACAGAGTAGGATGTCAAGACCCCCGCCAGCAATGGATACCACCTGATGTCATCCCACTGTCCCACATTGTCACCCTGTCCATCCTTGAACTGCCCATGCTCCATCTCTCCACAGGCCTCTGGACAATGCACCTGTGTGACTGTTACTCTGGACTCTGCCATGGACATTCCTTCACCATAGCCCCCACCCACTTGAAACCACCCATCCCATTTTGAGCACTTAAATAAACACCTATTTTGCACCAAAATATCTGGAGTCTGGCTGTGATTTCAATATATTGTAATTGACATGACAGTGCAAATATGTCCTTGTACATGGTGAAGTCAACAAACAGCTGCCACAAAGCTGTAGTCCATGGGGAAACGAAGCACAGGACTCGTAGTGGGGACCCCAGATCTGAAATAGGGAGGGAAAAGCCAAAACTCAGTCATCATACACTGGGGCAAATAGACAGGCAGCAGAGATGCAGGAGAGTAGTTAACATTTACTAAATTATCTTTGAAATGTTACCTGTGTCCTATTGGAAGTACTGTTCAATGATTCTGTCCCTGTTGTCTGTTTCAGCCCCGTCGTCTTCCTCCTCGTCACTCTCCTCAGGTTCCACCGCTGCCACATCACCACCGTCTCGACCATCCTCCTGCAGGAAAGGCACCTGGCGGCGCAAAGCCAGGTTGTGAAGCATGCAGCAGGCCACGATGATGTGACACACCTTCTTAGGTGAGTACATTAGGGATCCACCTGTCATATGCAGGCACCTAAACCTGGCCTTTAGGAGGCCAAAGGTGCGTTCGATCACCCTCCTAGTACGCCCATGGGCCTCATTGTACCGTTCCTCTGCCCTGGTCCGGGGATTCCTTACTGGGGTCAGTAGCCACGACAGGTTGGGGTACCCAGAGTCCCCCACTAGCCATACACGGTGTCTCTGTAGCAGTTCCATCACGTAAGGGATGCTGCTATTCCTGAGGATGTAGGCGTCATGCACTGACCCTGGGAATTTGGCATTTACATGCGAGATGTACTGGTCAGCCAAACACACCACCTGGATGTTCATTGAATGGTAATTTTTTCTGTTCCTGTACACCTGCTCCCTGTCTCTTGGGGGAACCAAAGCCACATGGGTCCCATCAATGGCACCAATTACGTTGGGAATATGTCCAAGGGCGTAGAAATCACCCTTCACTGTAGCCAATTCGCCCACCTCAGGGAAAATGATGTAGCTCCTCACGGATTTCATCAGGGCAGACAACACTCTGGATAACACCTTCGAAAACATGGGCTGAGACATCCCAGAAGCAATTCCCACTGTTGTCTGAAATGACCCACTTGCCAAGAAATGGAGTACTGACATGACCTGCACCAGAGGGGGAATCCCTGTGGGTTGGCGGATGGGGGACATCAGGTCGGGCTCCAGCTGGGCACACAGTTCATGGATAGTGGCACGGTTAAGACGGTAGGTCAGGATAATGTGGCGTTCTTCCATTGTCGACAGGTCCACCAGCGGTCGGTACACGGGAGGATTCATCCGTCTCCTCGCCCAACCCAGCGGACGGTGCCTAGGAAGGACAACATGGAGCACACAGTCAAGCAACCCACAGGTACGTACTCACAGCTAGCACAGTAAACGATTCTCTATGCAGTGAATGGCGTGTCTGAGTGGCTATGCAAGGCCTAGGCCTGTGTGACGCAGTTGAAATTGAGCCATGTGGGCCCTGGAAATGGCGGCTGCCTGACCTGTGAAGTGTGACAATGGGATGTGAGGTCAATGCGCTGGCGTGGCACACCGCGGCGGGCGGCGGGCGAAGACCGCGGCGCGAAGCCGCATTGGTTAACATTGAAGCCTATGGGTTTCAGGAGCCAATGGCGAAGGGCGCCGGCGGTGGCGGGACGCACCGCCGCGGTACGCACCGCCGCGGACGTGACCGCCATTTTCTATCTACTTATCCACTTGCGACTTGAACTTTCACAGGAGAGGACCTATACTGCAAGTGTTGCTGTGACCTCGGTCTGGAAGGGACAATGGCTGCTACGCCTGGGGAAAGGGCCCCTGCCTTCACTGGAGAGGAGTTGGAGAAACTTGTGGATGGGGTCCTCCCCCAGTATGCGCTACTCTACGGTCCTCCAGACCAACAAGTGAGTTTAATTCAATCTGGATTTGGGGCCACTGGCTGGCTTGGGGGCCTGGCGGGGGGCCTGGCGGGGATGGGGGGCATGTTGGGCCTGGCGGGGGGCCTGGCGGGGATGGGGGGCATGTTGGGCCTGGCGGGGGGCATGGCGGGGGGCCTGGCGGGGATGGGGGGCATGTTGGGCATGGCGGGGGGCCTGGCGGGGATGGGGGGCATGGTGGGCCTGGGGGGGGGCCTGGCGGGGATGGGGGGCATGTTGGGTCTGGCGGGGGGCATGGCGGGGGGCCTGGCGGGGATGGGGGGCATGTTGGGCATGGCGGGGGGCCTGGCGGGGATGGGGGGCATGGTGGGCCTGGCGGGGGGCCTGGCGGGGATGGGGGGCATGTTGGGTCTGGCGGGGGGCATGGCGGGGGGCCTGGCGGGGATGGGGGGCATGTTGGGCATGGCGGGGGGCCTGGCGGGGATGGGGGGCATGGTGGGCCTGGCGGGGGGCCTGGCGGGGATGGGGGGCATGTTGGGCCTGGCGGGGGGCATGGCGGGGGGCCTGGCGGGGATGGGGGGCATGTTGGGCATGGCGGGGGGCCTGGCGGGGATGGGGGGCATGTTGGGCCACTGGCAAGGAAAATGCTGACAAACTTGAACGTGGTATTTCTCCCTCCCTGTACGTGTCACATAGGTCCGCGCCCATGAGAAGATCGGGATTTGGCGTGCCATCGCCAAGGAAGTCCGGACCCTGGGGGTCCACCATCGACGGGGCACCCACTGCCGCAAGAGGTGGGAGGACATCCGCCGCGGGACCAAGAAGACCGCCGAGTCTCTGCTGGGGATGGCCTCCCAACGTAGGCGGGGTGCCTGCCGTCAACTGAGCCCCCTGATGTTCCGGATCCTGGCGGTGGCCTACCCTGATTTGGATGGGCGCGTGAGGGCAGCACAGCAGACACAAGGGGGTGAGTCCAAGCATTATCTACTCTGTTGTCGCGCAGTGGAGGTGTCTGGGTGGGGGAGGAGGGCTGTGGGTCCCCCTAGGCCAGGGCGATATCTGTAGGCTGGGCACCCCCGTAAGCCCCTGTGTCCCCAGCCACCACCCTCAGTAGTTTGTCAGTACAGCCATCCCTGGGCCGTGTCATCCATGGGTGCAGTTGTCAACTCTAGGCGTGTAGGGCATGTTCCACGGAATGCGTAGCGGACCCCAAGTGCGCAACTTAGTGCAGGGGGCATCTGTGTCTGTCATGTCCGCTAACTGTACCGGAGATCCATGTAATCAATATCCCTTTATTTCTCTCTCCCCCCCCCTTTTTGTTTGTCTTTCTGTGCTTGTGTGCATCAGCATCATCAGGCGGAGGAGAAGTGGCATCGGGGCAGGAGGGAGCTGCATCTCACATGGCCCAGGAGGGCCATGCCACAGAGTCAGACTGGACCAGTGAGACGGAGGGCGAGGGGAGCTCCACGACGGGGACGACTGGACCCTGCAGCGACACGGACACGTCCTCGGAAGGGGGCTCCCTTGCGGGGGTGGCACCATCCGTGCCCCCCGCCATTACAGGTACAGCCGCCACCCAGCGCACCATCTCCGCCCTCCCAGCAGCCCCTCAGCGTTCGCCCCGTGCCCGCTCTGCCAGGAAGCCGGGCATCTCCTTCGCCCCAGGCACCTCAGGCCCTGCACCTGTTACCCCCACTGCCCTCAGTGAGGAGGTCATTGACCTCCTCCGAACGCTCATTGTTGGGCAGACTACCCTTTTGAATGCCATCCAGGGGGTGGAGAGGGAGGTTCATCGCAGCAATGCGTACCTGGAGGGCATTCATTCGGGTCAGGCTGCCCATCAGCGATCGTTCCAGGCTCTGGCCTCAGCACTGACGGCAGCCATTGTCCCTGTCTCCTGCCTGCCTCTACTAACTCCCTCCTCCCAGTCTCCTGTTCCTCTGCCTGTCCCACCCACAC
This sequence comes from Pleurodeles waltl, assembly GCF_031143425.1. Classification (NCBI taxonomy): domain Eukaryota; kingdom Metazoa; phylum Chordata; class Amphibia; order Caudata; family Salamandridae; genus Pleurodeles; species Pleurodeles waltl. The sequence continues at coordinate 1,069,911,768 of NC_090448.1, forward strand.
CATCAGACCAGCCTGCACACACCTCAACACCCAAGAGAAGCTCATCCAAACATAAGCACCACAGATCACGCAGACATTCACACACGCAACATTCCGATGCAGACATGCCAACAGTCACTACCACCTCTGTGACCCCCACCTCCTCGTCTCCCTCCTCCCTCCCTGTGACGTCTACACTCACACCTCCATTCACCTCACCATCAGCCAGTGTTTCCATCACCAGAACACCCTCCACTCCAGTCCGCACACGTGCAGTCACCACCCCCACTGCCATTTACACGTCCCCTGTGTCCTCTCCCACTGTGTCTGTCACCCCCTCTTCCACACCACACAAACGCAGCCACCCACCCACCCAACAGCCATCCACCTCACGACAGCCTATCCCTCCTGCACCTGCACCCAAAGACAGCAAATGTGACTCACCTACAACCACATCCTCTCCCTCCACTCCCAATCCCACTGTACCTACCACTCTCCATTGTCCCAAGAAGCTCTTCCTCGCCACTACTAACTTCTTTCCTGACCCTGAGCCCCCCCCTCCTTCTCGTCGGGGTAAGAAGAGCACCTCAGCCACCACCAGCCCTGCAGCCCCCTTGACAAGGGTGCAGGGGTATTGGAGCCCGCCAGCCCGCATGTCTGGATCTTCGTCCAGCAGCAAGGGGACAGCCAGCCCACCCCCTGGGAAGAGGAGCAGAAGGCGGAAGGGGCGCCGCAGGAGCCCGCCTTCTACATCCCCCCCGGACACCACCCAGAGACAGTCACCAGCCACAGCTCCAAAGGGAGGAAAGGGCCACAGGCCCACGACTAAGGAGGGCAAGGGCAGCAAGTCGGAGAGGTCAGACAGCAGGCCTGCTGCCCAGGAGGAGCCCACAACCCCCATAGCCGCTGCCCCGGGAGGAACCGGCACAGCTGCCCCGGGAGAGCCCACCACCCCCATAGCCGCTGCCCAGGGAGGACCCAGCCCAGCTGGCCAGGAGGGCCCCACCACCCACAGCCCAGGTGGGCATTGAAGGAGCACCATCCCCGCTGCCCAGGAGGGCACCACCAGGCAATGAGCAGTTGGCCATAGACCGGCCGCCGTCTCCAGAACCGCTGAACTGTGCCCCGCCGTCTCAAGAACCGCTGAACTGGGCCCCGCCGTCTCAAGAACCGCTCCGCTGGGCCCCGCCGTCTCAAGAACCGCTCCGCTGGGCCCCGCCGTCTCAAGAACCGCTGAACTGGGCCCTTCAAGGCAAGAACCGCTGAACTGGGCCCCGCCGTCTCAAGAACCGCTGAACTGGGCCCCGCCGTCTCAAGAACCGCTCCGCTGGGCCCGCCGTCTCAAGAACCGCTGAACTGGGCCCTTCAAGGCAAGAACCGCTGAACTGGGCCCCGCCGTCTCAAGAACCGCTGAACTGGGCCCCGCCGTCTCAAGAACCGCTGAACTGGGCCCCGCCGTCTCAAGAACCGCTCCGCTGGGCCCTGCCGTCTCAAGAACCGCTGAACTGGGCCCTTCAAGGCAAGGAGCGCTGAACTGGGCCCCGCCGTCTCAAGAACCGCTGAACTGGGCCCCGCCGTCTCAAGAACCGCTGAACTGGGCCCCGCCGTCTCAAGAACCGCTGAACTGGGCCCCGCCGTCTCAAGAACCGCTCCGCTGGGCCCCGCCGTCTCAAGAACCGATG